>NC_073693.1:34085549-34165872 GCF_029784155.1 Uranotaenia lowii
TTACAAAAATGACAAGAATGACAAAAATGACAAAAATGACAAAAATTACAAAAATGACAAAAATGACAAAAATGACAAAAATGACAAAAATGACAAAAATGACAAAAATGACAAAAATGACAAAAATGACAAAAATGACAAAAATGACAAAAATGACAAAAATGACAAAAATGACAAAAATGACAAAAATGACAAAAATGACAAAAATGACAAAAATGACAAAAATGACAAAAATGACAAAAATGACAAAAATGACAAAAATGACAAAAATGACAAAAATGACAAAAATGACAAAAATGACAAAAATGACAAAAATGACAAAAATGACAAAAATGACAAAAATGACAAAAATGACAAAAATGACAAAAATGACAAAAATGACAAAAATGACAAAAATGACAAAAATGACAAAAATGACAAAAATGACAAAAATGACAAAAATGACAAAAATGACAAAAATGACAAAAATGACAAAAATGACAAAAATGACAAAAATGACAAAAATGACAAAAATGACAAAAATGACAAAAATGACAAAAATGACAAAAATGACAAAAATGACAAAAATGACAAAAATGACAAAAATGACAAAAATGACAAAAATGACAAAAATGACAAAAATGACAAAAATGACAAAAATGACAAAAATGACAAAAATGACAAAAATGACACAAATGACAAAAATGACAAAAATGACAAAAATGACAAAAATGACAAAAATGACAAAAATGACAAAAATGACAAAAATGACAAAAATGACAAAAATGACAAAAATGACAAAAATGACAAAAATGACAAAAATGACAAAAATGACAAAAATGACAAAAATGACAAAAATGACAAAAATGACAAAAATGACAAAAATGACAAAAATGACAAAAATGACAAAAATGACAAAAATGACAAAAATGACAAAAATGACAAAAATGACAAAAATGACAAAAATGACAAAAATGACAAAAATGACAAAAATGACAAAAATGACAAAAATGACAAAAATGACAAAAATGACAAAAATGACAAAAATGACAAAAATGACAAAAATAATGGAATCGACAGAAAAATGACAAAATTGAAAAATATTTTGAATATTTTGACAATTTTGACAATTTTGACAATTTTGACTATTTTGACAATTTTGAATATTTTGACAATTTTGGCAATTTTGACAATTTTGACAATTTTGACAATTTTGACAATTTTGACAATTTTGACAATTTTGACAATTTTGAAAATTTTGACAATTTTGACAATTTTGACAATTTTGAAAATTTTGACAATTTTGACAATTTTGACAATTTTGACAATTTTGACAATTTTGACAATTTCGACAATTTCGACAATTTTGACAATTTTGACAATTTTGACAATTTTGACAATTTTGACAATTTTGACAATTTTGACAATTTTGACAATTTTGACAATTTTGACAATTTTGACAATTTTGACAATTTTGACAATTTTGACAATTTTGACAATTTTGACAATTTTGACAATTTTGACAATTTTGACAATTTTGGCAATTTTGACAATTTTGACAATTTTGACAATTTTAACAATTTTGGCAATTTTGACAATTTTGACAATTTTGACAATTTTGACAATTTTGACAATTTTGACAATTTTGGCAATTTTGACAATTTTGACAATTTTGACAATTTTGACAATTTTGACAATTTTGACAATTTTGACAATTTTGACAATTTTGACAATTTTGACAATTTTGACAATTTTGACAATTTTGACAATTTTGACAATTTTGACAATTTTGACAATTTTGACAATTTTGACAATTTTGACAATTTTGACAATTTTGACAATTTTGACAATTTTGACAATTTTGACAATTTTGACAATTTTGACAATTTTGACAATTTTGACAATTTTGACAATTTTGACAATTTTGACAATTTTGACAATTTTGACAATTTTGACAATTTTGACAATTTTGACAATTTTGACAATTTTGACAATTTTGACAATTTTGACAATTTTGACAGTTTTGACAATTTTGACAATTTTGGCAATTTTGACAATTTTGACAATTTTGACAATTTTGACAATTTTGACAATTTTGACAATTTTGACAATTTTGACAATTTTGACAATTTTGATAATTTTGACAATTTTGACAATTTTGACAATTTTGACAATTTTGACAATTTTGACAATTTTGACAATTTTGACAATTTTGACAATTTTGACAATTTTGACAATTTTGTCAATTTTGACAATTTTGACAATTTTGACAATTTTGGCAATTTTGACAATTTTGACAGTTTTGACAATTTAGACAATTTTGACAATTTTGACAATTTGGGCAATTTTGACAATTTTGACAATTTTGCCAATTTTGACAATTTTGACAATTTAGACAATTTTGACAATTTTGACAATTTTGACAATTTTGACAATTTTGACAATTTTGACAATTTTGACAATTTTGACAATTTTGACATTTTTGACATTTTTGACAATTTTGACATTTTTGACATTTTTGACAATTTTGACAATTTTGACAATTTTGACAATTTTGACAATTTTGACAATTTTGACAATTTTGACAATTTTGACAATTTTGACAATTTTGACAATTTTGACAATTTTGACAATTTTGACAATTTTGACAATTTTGACAATTTTGACAATTTTGACAATTTTGACAATTTTGACAATTTTGACAATTTTGACAATTTTGACAATTTTGACAATTTTGACAATTTTGACAATTTTGACAATTTTGACAATTTTGACAATTTTGACAATTTTGACAATTTTGACAATTTTGACAATTTTGACAATTTTGACAATTTTGACAATTTTGACAATTTTGACAATTTTGACAATTTTGACAATTTTGACAATTTTGACAATTTTGACAATTTTGACAATTTTGACAATTTTGACAATTTTGACAATTTTGACAATTTTGACAATTTTGACAATTTTGACAATTTTGACAATTTTGACAATTTTGACAATTTTGACAATTTTGACAATTTTGACAATTTTGACAATTTTGACAATTTTGACAATTTTGACAATTTTGACAATTTTGACAATTTTGACAATTTTGACAATTTTGACAATTTTGACAATTTTGACAATTTTGACAATTTTGACAATTTTGACAATTTTGACAATTTTGACAATTTTGACAATTTTGACAATTTTGACAATTTTGACAATTTTGACAATTTTGACAATTTTGACAATTTTGACAATTTTGACAATTTTGACAATTTTGACAATTTTGACAATTTTGACAATTTTGACAATTTTGACAATTTTGACAATTTTGACAATTTTGACAATTTTGACAATTTTGACAATTTTGACAATTTTGACAATTTTGACAATTTTGACAATTTTGACAATTTTGACAATTTTGACAATTTTGACAATTTTGACAATTTTGACAATTTTGACAATTTTGACAATTTTGACAATTTTGACAATTTTGACAATTTTGACAACTTGACAATTTTGACAATTTTGATTTATTTATATGGGGGCCCACCAAGTAAAAAAATAACATTACTATAATCATACCTAGTTCTACAAATCGAGGAAAGAAAATTGAAACTAGAAAATCAGAATTTTAACGTTAAATGAGTAAGCTAATGGGGCGAACTTGAAATCATTTTTCGAATAGTATATTTATATATATAAGCTAATCGGGACTCTAGAGTGAGTGTTGCCAATTTTTTTTTCTCGCATTTATGAAGACTGAGGAAATCAGAGCCTTATTTTTTTTTTCAAACTTGGTTAACACGTTCGTCGCCACGTCACCCATATTCGGCAGACGGGTGTATTTCCTGGGGGGCCCCGTCACATCAAAAAGCAGGTGACGCTCTCATACTTGAGTTTACCGCTCAGCATCGCCACACGTTTCAAATATGGGAGTTCTCCCTCTTTGCTTTCTATTTCTGAAAATTTCTTTGGGCCCGGCTAGCAAAACTACCAAAATGAGGGGGCGACGAACGTGTTAAATCTGAGCATGAGATTAGCAATTTTTTCAAACCCAAAATTCCGAAAAATTTAAGCAGAATGCAGTGATTTTGGCTAGTGAAGTAGACAATGTGCAACTCGAGACCCCATACACCCAACCTTCGGGTAGTGGTCATATCACCTCTTGTCTGCAACTCCGATTCTCTACCTCCCCGTGGTACTAGCTGGGGTGCGAGCAACCTTAGCGGAGATCGGGTACCCAACCCCGGTGGATGCTTTGGTCGCATGCAGAATGAGTTAGGGGGCTTCGTACGCGTCTGTTCTCCATGTTAGGGGCGGCGTGCGGAGTGCAACAACGTCCTGGTGGTGTTCGGGACCCAAAACAGCAACATCACGACGGTCCTCCTGCGAGATAGTGGGGTTAGCTGCGGGCCTTGCGAGCCTGTGACTACTAAAAAACATAAGCAACGAATAACGAACAACAAATTTCGGATGGAAATCGGCAAAGACCCACGCGACGAAAAGGGACTAGCGATTGGAAACTTGGAACATGGAACTGCCGATCTCTAAATTTTGTGGGCAGTACCCACGTGCTCTCCAACGAATTGAAGAGCCGCAAATTCTACGATGTCGCACTGCAGGAGGTATGCTGGAAGGGCTCCACGGTACGAACGTATCCAGATGGTCGTGCCATCTACCAGAGCTGCGGCAACACACACGAGCTTGGAACAGCTTTTATAGTGATGGGAAAGATGCAAAAGCGCGTGATCGGGTGGTGGCCGATCAACTCACGAATGTGCCGGTTGAGAATCAAGGGCCGGTTCTTCAACATCAGCATCATCAACGTGCACAGCCCTCACCTCGGAAGTACCGGTGACGACAAAGACGAATTCTACGCGCAGCTGGAGCGTGAATACGACCGTTGCCCAAAACATGATATCAAGATCGTCATCGGGGATTTCAATGCTCAGCTCGGCCAGGAGGAGGAATTTAAACCGACAATTGGAAGGTTCAGCGCGCACCAGCTGACCAACGAAAACGGCCTCAGACTCATTGATTTCGCCGCCTCCAAACGAATGGCCGTACGTAGTACCTTTTTTCAGCACCGCCTCCCACACAAGTACACCTGGAGATCACCGTACCAAACTCAATCACAGATCGACCACGTTTTGATCGACAGCCGGCACTTTTCGGACATCATCGACGTCAGATCCTGTCGGGGCGCCAACATCGAGTCGGACCATTATCTGGTGATGGTGAAGATGCGCCCAAAACTCTCCGTAGTGAACAACAAGCGAAACCGGCGCCCGCCTCGGTTAAACATCGCGCGACTGAAGCAACCTGAGGTCGCGGCAGACTACGCGCAATCGGTCGAAGCAGCGCTGCCGGCAGAGGGCGAGCTTGACGAAGCCCCTCTCGAGGACTGTTGGGATACCATCAAAACAGCCATCAACAGTGCTGCGGAGAACGTCATCGGTTATGTGGAGCGATCTCGACGGAACGACTGGTTCGACGAGGAGTGTAGGAGGGTGATGGACGAAGAGAATGCCGCGCGGGCGGCAGTAGTGCAAAGAGGCACCCGTCGAAATGTGGAAAATCACCGACAGCGGAAGAGGCAGCGAGTCCGACTTTTCCAGGAGAAAAAGCGCCGCCTGGAGGAGGAGGAGCTCGAGGAGCTGGAGCAGCTGCATCGTTCCCAAGAAACACGAAAGTTCTATCAGAAACTCAACGCATCCCGCAAAGGCTTCGTGCCGCAAGCCGAAATGTGCCGGGATAAGGACGGGGGTATCCTGACGGACAATCGTGAGGTGATCAAAAGGTGGAAGCAGCACTTCGATGAACACCTGAACGGCGCACATGCAGGAGATCAAGACGGTGGGGGAAGGTACATCGCCGGCGTAGCCAACGACGAAGAGGAGCCACTCCCAACGATGAGTGAAGTTAAGGAAGCCATTCGCCAGCTGAATAGAAACAAGTCGGCTGGGAAGGATGGCATCGCAGCTGAACTCATCAAAATGGGCCCGGACAGGTTGGCCGACTGCCTACACCGGTTGATAGTCCGGATCTGGGACATAGAACAGCTACCGGAGGAGTGGAAGGAGGGGGTAATATGCCCCATCTACAAGAAGGGCGACAAATTGGACTGTGAGAACTACCGAGCGATCACTGTCCTCAATGCCGCCTACAAAGTGTTGTCCCGAATCCTACTCCGCCGCCTCACGCCACAAGCAAACAGATTCGTGGGAAGTCATCAGGCCGGCTTCATGGAGGGACGGTCTACGACGGACCAGATATTCACATTACGGCAAATCCTCCAAAAATGCCGTGAACACCAAGTCCCTACGCATCATCTATTCATCGACTTCAAAGCCGCATACGACACGATCGACCGTAACGAGCTATGGAAAATCATGGACGAGAACGGTTTTTCCGGGAAGCTAATCAGACTGATCAAGGCGACGATGGATGGAACGCAGTGCTGTGTGTGGATTTCGGGTGAATTGTCGAGTTCATTCGAATCGCGCAGGGGGCTTCGACAAGGTGATGGTCTATCCTGCATGATGTTCAACGTGGCGCTAGAAGGTGTTATTCGACGAGCGGTGGGCGAAATGCGGGCACGATTTTCAACAGATCCAGTCAACTTATCTGCTTTGCCGATGACATTGATATAGTCGGCAGATCATCTGCGGCGGTGGAGGAGATCTACCGCAAACTGAAACGCGAAGCAGGAAGGATTGGGTTGATGATTAATACGTCCAAGACGAAGTACATGCTGGCCTGCGGATCCGAGACCGACCGAACCCGCTTGTCCAGTAATAACAAGGTCATGATCGACGGCGACGAGCTGGAGATAGTCGAAGACTTTGTCTATCTCGGCTCACTGGTGACCGCAGACAATGACACCAGCCGTGAGATCCGGAGGCGAATTATCAGCGGAAGTCGTGCCTACTATGGACTCCACAAGCAACTGCGGTCGAGAAGACTTTGCCCTCGTACGAAGTGTAACCTGTATATGACGCTTATTAGACCGGTTGTTCTCTACGGGCACGAGACATGGATATTGCTCGAGGAGGACCTGCGTACACTCGGAGTATTCGAGCGACGAGTGTTAAGAACCATCTTTGGCGGCGTACAGGAGAACGGAGTGTGGAGGCGAAGGATGAACCACGAGCTCGCGCGACTCTACGGCGAACCCAGTATCCAGAAGGTGGTGAAAGCTGGCCGGATACGCTGGGCTGGACATGTTGCGAGAATGCCGGACGACTGTCCTGCAAAACAGGTGTTCGCTACGAATCCGGTAGGAACAAGACGAGCGGGGGCGCAACGAGCGAGGTGGTTAGACCAAGTGGAGCGTGATCTGGCGAACGTGGGGTGCCCGAGAAATTGGAGAACGGTTGCTATGAACCGAGTGAATTTTAGGAATTATGTTCGTCAAGTTATGTCGTGAGACGGAATACTATGTAAATAAATAAAATAAATACAGTATGTAATTATCGGTTTTTAAATGAAGAACACTGAATACGAACAAATGGAACAAAGAAAAACATCTCCCATTTTAATTTAGTTCGATTGTCTTGCACATTAACAATCTTTATTGATTTCAATTTCAACTTTACCATAATTAATGATAAATTTACTTAAATTTATTTTGAGACTTTACTTAGAAAAATCCTAGAATTATATCTGAAAAATATCAGAGCAAATAACGGGAATCCATCAATTCAAAAAAAAATTTAAAAAATTGAAGAGAAATATTTAAAATCAATGGGAATTAAATTTATAAAACCGGGCGATCTCGAATGCTCACTTAAGCAATAGCATTTGTATGAATATGAGTAGTGCAAAACTATTATTAGCTTTCTGATCATTACAAAGATTTGCGAAAATCAATTTAAAAAAAAATCTTAAGTCGTTAAAATTGGTCCAATCGGCCATACTGAGATTTTTTTTTATTGAATTTCCATTCTTATTACATATTACATATAAGCTAAAAAAATTGAAATTGCAAATTTTACAACTGAAGTTTCCTTGTATTCACTATGATGAACTTTTATTTTAAAATTTTTCTTACTGAATTCAGTCTATCATTTTCATATTCGCAATTCTTAGTAGAGATTCAATTTATTGAAATTTTCATGTTTTATTTTGTTTTTTGTCGTTTTTTTAATATCGGGAACTGGAAATCTTTGTTAAAACTTCTAAATGTGGAGTGTCGATTAATTGGTTTTCCCTAAATAATAGCAAAGTTAAGTAATCACATTAAATTCCATAATTAACATCCGATAGCCCCTCGACAGTTGAGTCGAGTCGAACTATTGTCGCCTCTCTCGCCGACATCCTTCCGTCACACTCACACACGCAACAGCCAGTCTACGGAGAACGCGTCAACCGACCAGTCGCAAGCGTATAGAGAATTTTTCTGCTTCAAATAATAGAAGTGAAAATAAAAATCCGCATCGTATTTTAAAAATTACAACAAATTACATGCAAACGAGTTTTTTTTTTGTTTTTGAACATGAAATTGAAATTAAATTTGTATTTTTAATAAAAAATTTAGGAATGAAGGCTTTGGTTAGCAAGCATCAGTGGCAAACATGAATTGATTTGAATGATTTTAGAAATGCCGCATCCTGTTTTGATTTTCAATAGACTTGTTAGGGGATAAAACGTATGTATAAATTATTTTTATTGAAAATCTAAATAAGCTTGTATTTTAAGTTTATGTTTTTTTGTGAAAGTTTTATTATTTTCCAGAAAAAAATTATATCCATTACAAAATAGAAATTCTAAGTTTAACGAAAAATTAATCAAAATGCGACCACACATGACTGCGCTTTAAATAATTTTTTGAATTTGTTTCTGCAAATGTTCTACAAACAAACAAACTTAATGAGTATGCAAAGAAGCATTCTGGTTTTTGACTAATATATGGTTAACCAGCAGTCAGAAACAATAAAATTAGGTTCATATGATTATATAAAATAAAGTGCGACAACCTTGAATACCTATCATGCAAAGTTTTTTTGACTTCCAGAACATCTTTGGTAGTTTCTAAATGAAAAATCTTGTTTTTCTTTACAACTAATCCAGAATTATATGAATTGTTTCTCAAGCTAACAGTTTTCTAGACTGTTAAAAGAACCAATAATATTATTACAAGTGTAAAAATTTTCAAACAAATATTTTTTTTTTGAAACGATTCAATAATTATCTTATGCAAAAATAACAATTTTCAAGAATGTTTAAAAACACCAGTTTTTTATTCCTCTTCAAGCTATGTAGTTAGCCTCATATATTGAAATTTCTCTTCCATGAGAAAATATATCTGAAAAAAAAAAACCAAAACTTATCTAAAAAAAAGAAAGGTAAACTTATTTTCAAATCATATTCTTTGCTGGTTTAAGTTGTGTTATATTGAAATTGATACATTTCCAGATATTGATAGGAAAAAAAATTAAGAGAACTTCTAACCCACTCAATTGCAAATAAAATTTGTTTGGACAGACCATGTCGGGTTAAAAGTAAAACACAACTTGATTTAAACACGGTCAACCGAAAAACAAAATTATTTTATTCCGGTTTAAAATTACAACTTTTCCCGCAAATCATTTATTAAATAACAATGGAATAAATAAGGCTAGGAAATATCAATTTTTTCTTTTGTCACCCCTCCCCCTCAACCCCATTAAAATTTCCTAAAAACTTGAAGGGGAAATAAATTAAGTTTGAAGTATTTTATGAAAATTTCGATAAAAAAAATCATATATCCGAAAGATTTCAAAGCTAAATACCAAATATTGCAATATGAGAGCTATTAAACCCTTTATATTCTTCAATTGCAATTTTGTTGCATACAAGTTTTCGTGCAATTTATTCCTATTTATTAATTTTTCGCATTTTTTTTTTTACTATTCCTTTTGATTTTCCAACTCCGAGTGACAAAAGAGGGATTTGAAATTTGTTCCGGCCTAACTGGCACCATTAAAGCCATGGTCAGGTGGACACTATACATTAAAGCGTTTTTCATTCTAGCCAGGGTGAACAATATCTTCGAGATTGAACAAGTTGCATATATAAAAATTGTCTTATATACTATTAATTTTGTTATCTACTATTTTGATTAATTTTTTATTCCTGGATAAAACATAATTCAAGAATTCCGAATTTTATGCGGATAATGCAATCTAATAAAAAATGAAAAGTATTGAAAATGAACAAAGGGTTATTTTTGTTTTGAAAAACTTTTCATCACATATCAACTTTTTGTTTAACACGCGCCAACTACCTTGCAAAGGTAAAGACAGATAAAGTTGGGTTTCTTAATTCGAAAAATTATATATTCATCAGAAAACAAAACACATATTAGCTTCCTAAATTAGTTTGAGTCAAATCTGAATTGAAAAAAGAATCAAGTTGTTAGTAAATAATATTATTGATGTCAATTTTTCATGATTAATTAAAAGAAGTTCATATTTATCAAAATTCAAAAAACAACCATTTTGGAGTCTGATAGAAAAGAATAAATCTTTTGATATCAAAATTAAAGTATCTATTATCAATTGAAGGATTTCGGTTCATGAGTCACTTTGAATAAGTAAAAATGTTGCTCTTGGATGAAGGTTGGTATCAAAACAAAACAGAAATTAAGTGTAAGAAAAGTCTGTTGAAAGAGATTTAAATCGATACGAAGTTAAGATAAAAGTGAGCCACATGAGATGATTTAATAATGATAATTTTGGCGATCGTGTGAAGGCGATTTTCTGGGGCCTGAGGCTTCAGTTGCTTCTGAAGCCATTTGTTTGATAAGATTAATCGCGATGCGAATTTATAATGTTCGGCTTCTTTTGGAGATTTTTGGTTGATGAGGTAAAATATGTTTTTCACAAAAATACGCAACCGATCCCTGTGCGATTTATCACACTGTTTTTTTTCGATTTAGACTGACACCTGGGGTCAGACTGTGATGAGCCCGGGGGCGTAAGACGGTTATTGTTTCCTTCGACTAAAGCTGTCAAAAATGCGTCAGGTCTGAAAAACGAATCCTACTTGGTCCGCGATACGGATCCATATAAGTGTGCTGGGGTGTTGAAAGAAGAGCCACTCCGCGAAGCGCCTTCAATTAATTTCACTCGTCTTTTAATTTTTTTTTTCGTTAAATTTATTTTGGCGGCAAGATCGCGGGGTCCCGTCAATGGAGAGTACCCTCTAAGAGACGCCTAATGATGGCAGCAGCGGATTTGGTCAATGTTACTCGGCAATGTCCGTATCAGATTTGTACGGATCATTTACGGCGATCACGATGTTGCCACCGAAATGCTGCTGCTTCTTTTGCTGGTAATGATGATTTTCCGACGATAATGATGACGATTACGATGACGAACGTCTTCTTGAATGGAAGTCTAGTCAACGTTAGAGTGTCTGACTGATTCATCATTGACTTTGGCGGCGTCGGCGGCATCGAAGAGGGAATACAAAAAAATCTACAAATTTGTTCAAGTGCCTTAGCGAAGATGGAGAGAGGAGCCGTTCCGACTGACACACTTATTTGAATGATCTTTTAAGAGTCAATAAATGCGGGAAAACTGTTTGTGCTGCTAGCCCCGCGCGTAGGTGATTGATGAATGGGGGGTTGTGATACTATCGAACGAACAAGAGGATAATTGACTGCCGTTTGAGATGAGAGGATTGGCTTTTGGGATGCCGTAATCGATTACCGCGCATTATTCACCAATTATGTATACTACTTAAGTCATTGGAAAAGGTGTGAATCAGTAGCTTAGAGCTGAGGAAGCGACACTTTCGATGCAGGCGATCTATGAATCACAGAAGATCAGAATCTGCTCAAAATCTAAACGCAATCTGAAAAAGCTAAAAGAATTTACTGAAAATTTTGCTTCAAATTAAAAAAAATTGAAAAAAAATTGTCAAAATTGTCAAAATTTTCAAAATTGTCAAAATTGTCAAAATTGTCAAAATTGTCAAAATTGTCAAAATTGTCAAAATTGTCAAAATTGTCAAAATTGTCAAAATTGTCAAAATTGTCAAAATTGTCAAAATTGTCAAAATTGTCAAAATTGTCAAAATTGTCAAAATTGTCAAAATTGTCAAAATTGTCAAAATTGTCAAAATTGTCAAAATTGTCAAAATTGTCAAAATTGTCAAAATTGTCAAAATTGTCAAAATTGTCAAAATTGTCAAAATTGTCAAAATTGTCAAAATTGTCAAAATTGTCAAAATTGTCAAAGTTGTCAAAATTGTCATAATTGTAAAAATTTTTTAAATTTTATAAACTTTCATTAACACACAACATAAATTGAATGGAAGAAAAAAGTAGCCACACTATTTCTTTGCAGAACTGCGGGCTTTAAAAAATTAATGATAACATCAATCAAAATTTTTCCACTCCCGATTCTAACTGCATGCTGCATCAAACGCACAAGAAAGCCTCAAAGCTCAAAACCAGTAATCAAAAATCAATCAATCCTTTTTGTGGCTCACGCAGGTGAATGAAAACCTCCCAAGGAGCAGCGATCGATCGATTCGTCTGGAAAAATTGCATACCTGCGAATGATTACCCACCACGTCGGAATGGCCGTGGCAAGACGCTTATCGCATAATTTGAGAAAATTCACTCTTGTTTGGAGGAACGCTTTCAAATCAAAGGAAAGCGAAGCCATCGAGAATAAACAGACTTCGAACCTATCGGACGCTGGAATCGGTTTTAATTTTTGGAACATTCCTCGGAAGAACTGTTTGGGAGATTTTTTTTATTTCAGAACGGTTTTTCTCACACGCATCTTCTTTCAACAGCCTCGGGGGCCTGTAATTATTGTGGAAATCTGATTCAAAACAAAAAAAAAACTGTTTCGCTTTTAAGATTTGTTGAAGCAAAAGTGGCAAGTTCTGTCAGATTAGTGTAGGAATTTTAACACTTCAATAAAGAAACGGATCTTTTTGTACATTTATATTTGAATCCTGTGCTATGAACTTCTGAAGTGAAAAATTTAGGGCTTGGGGTTCTCAAAAAGGGCGGAACAAATTTGAAATCCTTCTTTTGGCTCTGGGTATTGAAACATCGAGAAGGGGAGAGATTAATTAAAAATATTTCAAATTTTCAATAAAATGGAAAAAATGGACAAAAGCTTGCAATCTACACCGAAAATCGAGTTAATTTAATTCGAAAATTTGAAAAATCTTGACTTAAAATTGTGATACAATTCTCATCTCCTTCATTTTCCCTTTCACTCTTTCAAAAATTTGAATTTTCGAATAATTTATCAATATTTTCAATAAGTACCTTAAACTTCATGTATTCCCCTCTTTAGAGGGGCGTGTGATATAGCTCAGTTAGCAAGTCAGTTGCTTCCTGCGCCGATGGCTGTGAGTTCGAGTCCAAGAGTAAACATCGATCACAGTTGTACCAGATAAATTTTTCAAATGTTCGCCAACTTCATCGTTGATATAAGTAGTAAATGACATGAAGATGTCATAACGACTTTAATCGAAACAAAAAAAAAATGTATTCCCCCCTTCAAAATTAAAAAAAAATCAATTTCAAGGCAAAATGCAAATAGAAGCTCAATTTCATGCATGAAAAGATTATTCAGAAGTTACATTGCTTGGATATGCTTGTCGTATGTTAGTCAAAAATATCTATAAGAAATTGATCATTGGAATTTTAAAGTTTTTAATTTTATTAATAGATAATTGGAATTAATAAATTAGGTTCACGCATTCCGAAATTCTTTTCTGATTTGAACTTTTTGACTTAACCTACGGTTACTTAACTTTCGGATTTTCCACCTTATTCACGACTTCACTTCACACACACGACTTCACACTTCCGCTGCAGACCTTCATCATAAATCTCAGCCTCGGATAATTGAAACAGCAGAAAATTGATAAAATGGCCCTACTCAATCATCGCAGTCGTATCAGCTGCTGAATGGGCTCGATTTGTACGATTTCTTATCTCGAACTTGCGTTGATCGCATTTCATTGAGCCAAGCTAAGTGTATGTACCTGTCCGAATCTACAACATTAAAACAAAACTATTCGTCCTTATCTTTACACCATCTGAGAGTGCATCCAACCATTTTATTGCTTTCATCAGCGCAGATTTTCTGTTTTGGTTTGGATCACCCACATGTGATTGTAGAAGAAGCCAAATTTATTTTTTGAGTACATATCGTGCCTAATAATCAATTGATTAAAGTCAACTACAAGGACTCATTTTTGACAACAGTTTCTATTTAAATTTCAAAAGATCGTCTCATAAAACCTTTCTCAAAAAAAAAAAAAAAAAAAAAAAACATGAAGCCTAATTCACTCGAAACAGATTATGTCACCTGCCATGAAAAGGAAAAGAAGCACTTCTCCTACTTCACCCCCAGAAAAAATATGCAACCAGTTCCACTCCAAATTCCCGCATAACAAAAACCAAAAAAAAAAAGATGGCGACAACAACAGCATCAATAACGACCAAATCAGGTTTGTATTTTGGAAACGACATCACAAATATGACATGAACGACGAGCGTCGCGCGTCTGGGGGATTTCAACGCACGGTCCTACTAGATTTATGAGGACCGGATTATGCAAATCGGCAAGTGGCTACGCATGAACTTACAAAAAATTGTCTCTCTAACCTGTCCTACCGGATCGTTTGGATTGGATTACTTTTCGTTCCTCGCCGGAGGTTGACAGTTCCGTCATCCCGTCTCTGTGGTCAAAGGTTGAGGTGGATGTCGATGTGGAATTCGTGGTTAGTTCCTGAATTAAAATTATTTAGAAATTTTTTTAGGTATTCAACAAAATTGAAACTTTTGATGTTTCAAGCATGGTGAAGAAGACTTTAATTTTTGAATAGCAGATTTTTTTTCCAGAGTTTAGTTCATTCCGATTTTTTTTTACAAAAAGCAACGAACTAGTGATTTGATATATTTTATTTTTATATTATTCCGACATAACTTGATGTACATAATACCTGAAATTCACTCGGAACATGGCAACCGTTCTCTAATGTTTCGGGCATCCCACAGATCACGCTCCACTTGGTCTAACGGTTCGAAATGTTTGTAGGAATAAGTCCTTGCAATCTTCGTAAACAGATTTATTGTGAAGTTCAAAGCTAGAAGAAGGAGGCAACTATTATTTCGGCACAGCATGTTAACTAAGTTTGAAAACTAAATCAAATACTTCTCCAGGTTCTTTGGATGGGAAAATTCCAAATACTGTACAGAAAACTTCGAGTTCTAGAGAATGTTTTGTTTACGATGCATGAGAAAACAATCCAATAAATTTCCGTTCAAGGTAAAAACGAAAAAAAAGGAAAATGGATCATCATTGCTTCGAATCGAATTCATGTGTCTTTGATTTTGATTTCAATTCACAGTGAGCGAAATAGTGTTATGTTTGTAAAAATTTGAATGATTAAAAATTACCGAAATTTTCTTCTACAACTTGTTTTGAATTGTTGAAAGGATAAATCAAGCATAAGTTTACTTTTTTTTTAAACTAGCAATTGGCGTTGAGGACAGAAATTTTAATGTTTCTATAAATAATTAAAATAGATAACTGCACTTTATGGAGTTTTCTAGAATTCCGAAGGTTTCAAAGGTTTTAAACGGGGGTTTTAAGAGATGCTCCTTTAAAGTTAAAGCGTTTGATATTTGAGCTATAATACTTTATCAAACGGCTTGATTTATTCATTAACATTCATTAGTATGATGCTTTATGATGAAACATAGATTCTAGGCTGAATTTGAATCTAAAAAACAGGCTTCAAATTAAAAAACCCGATTTAATACACTTGACAGTGGATTGTAGCCTTTCTTTCAGCCTGTAAATGATATTTGGGTACACATAAAACAAAATGAATTATGAATTATGATTAATGAATTTCATACGCAATAAATCCAAAATGAATTTAGGAATTAAAGATTCAAAGTTTTTATTAGGATAAAAGTATTTTTATATAATCACAATTTTCATATAAATAACCTTATTTGCAACTAGTTGGAGATTTTTGAATGACTAGATTCTGGAATATCATGTATGATTCCGTTTCTATGACATTATAATCTAACTCAATTTACTCCTTTTGGAGTTACAGCATATGATATCTTCAAAATGGAAGGGGTATAGAAATTAAGAATACAATTTGAAAAAAGGTGCCTGACCATGTATTTCAAATAATTCAACCTCTCAAGTAGAGGAATCAAATACATAGATAAAATTATTGGAACAAAATTTCAATTGCTAGAGTAAAATACGATGCCAAAATGCAGAAAATCGGTAGAATAAATTTTGAAAATTAAAAGTATTGAAAATTTTGAAAGCGTAGTATTTTTAATTTTGTTATTTTGAGATTTTTATTCTGTTTTGTTGATTTTGTCTATTTTGTTAATTTTGTTAATTTGGTCATTTTTTCAATTTTCATAATTTTGTCAGCATTCTTAGTTGATAAATTTTGTCAATTTAACCAATTTTCTAGATTTTGTCAATTTTGTCGATTTTAACAATTTTCATGATTTTGTCAACTTTTTCAAATTTGAAAATTTTGTCAATTTTGTCAAATTTGTCAATTTGGTCAGTTTTGTTAAATTTGTCAATTTTGTCAGTTTTGTCAAATTAGTCAATTTTATCAAATTAGTCAATTTTGTCAATCTTGTCAATTTTGTCAATTTTGTCAATTTTGTCAATTTTGTCAATTTTGTCAATTTTGTCAATTTTGTCAATTTTGTCAATTTTGTCAATTTTGTCAATTTTGTCAATTTTGTCAATTTTGTCAATTTTGTCAATTTTGTCAATTTTGTCAATTTTGTCAATTTTGTCAATTTTGTCAATTTTGTCAATTTTGTCAATTTTGTCAATTTTGTCAGCTTTGTCAATTAAGTGTATTTTGTCGATTTTGTCATTGTCAATTTGACCAATTTTCTCAATTTTGTCAATTTTCTTCGATTTTGTAAATTTTGTCAATTTGTCAATCTTGTCAATTTTGTCAATTTGGTCAATTGGGTCAATTTTGTAAATTTCGCCAGTCAATTTTGTCAATCTTTTCAATTTTGTCAATTTTGTAAATATAGTGAATTTTGTCAATTTTGTCTTTGTCAATTTTGTGAATTTTGACAATTTGGTCATTTTGGTCAATTTGGTCAATTTTGTCAATTTTGTAGATTTTTGTCAGTTTTATCAATCTTGTCAATTTTGTCAATTGAGTGAATTTAGTCGATTTTTTCATCGTTAATTTAGTTTTTTTTTTTTTCAATTTTGTCAGTTTTATCAATCTTGTCAATTTTGTCAATTCAGTGAATTTTGTCGATTTTGTCATCGTCAATTTTGTCAATTCTGCTAATTTTCTCGAGTTTGTCAAATTTATAAATATTATCAATTTTTATGATTTTTTCAGCTAAGTTAATTTTGTCAAATCAATGAATTAAGCCAAGTTTGTCAATTTCGTCAATTTGGTCAATTTGGTCAATTTAATCAATTTTGTCAATTTTGTCGATTTTTGTCAGTTTTATCAATCTTGTCAATTTTGTCAATTTAGTGAATTTTTTCGATTTTGTCATCGTTAATTCAATAATTTTTTTCAATTTTCTCAATTTTGTCAGTTTTATCAATCTTGTCAATTTTGTCAATTTAGTGAATTTTGTCATCTCTTTTGTCAATTTTGTTAATTTTGTCAATTTTGTCATTTTTGTCGATTTTGTCAATTTTGTCAATTTTTTCAATTTGTTAATTTTGTCAGTTTTATCAATATTGTCAATTCAGTGATTTTTAATCCAATTTTTCATCGTCAATTTGGTCAATTCTGCCAATTTTCTCGATTTTGTCAATTTTATAAATTTTGTCAATTTTATGATTTTTTCAATCAAGTGAATTTTGTCAAATCAATGAATTATGTCAAATTTGTCAATTTCGTCAAATTGGTCTATTTAGTCAATTTTTTTTCTGTTTCTTCAACTTTGTCAATAATGATTATTAGCTTTTTAGCTTTATATGCATGTTCCAAAAAAAATCCCAAATGCTTCAAACTCTACTATGGAGGGTTTGGTGGCGCTACTGTTTGGTTGTCATCTTCCATTGGCTTTAGCAAGTGAAAGTTCAGATTGACCTCCAAGCCGTCATCGTTTTTCTCTACACCCACAATTCAGCCTCTGTGCCAATGGAGGCATCATTGGTACAAAACATCATTGGTACAAGAAGATAACGCGACCGGTGCTGATTCGATTTGCTCCCACCGGCATTAACCTCCCAAGTTAACCGAATTGCGTATGTCTGAAAGAAACAAAATAAAAACGAATTCACGTCCTTCCATATCGCGTCACAAGACGAAGAAGGATGGAAATAAATACCGGCCAAAACCAGGCAGCTAGCGAACCGAGAACTGTGCGTGTGTAGCAAAAGCAACAACAAAAATATTCCTTCAATTCAATCCGCCGGCAATGTTTGTAGTAAAAGCAACAACAAAAACATTCCTCCAATTCAATTCACCGGCAAACAACCACGGCTAAACTGTGCGTGTGTATGTAGCAAAAGCAACAAAAAAATATTTCTTCCAACGGCCAAGCTACCCGGCTTTGGCAGCTGTGTATATGTAGCGTGTATATGTAATAGCCAAGAATTGAGCAATTATAACAAAGTGATTATAGGTGGGGATTTCAACAGCCATCATGAAATATGGGGCTGCGAAACAACTCAAGGTAAAGGAAGAATTATACACGAAGCTATAGTTGATTCTAATCTACTATTACTAAATAATGGAGAAAAAACTTTTATCCCTGGTGTTAGTAGTCAACGTTTTAGTGCTATTGATCTAACTTTTTGTTCTGCGAATCTGTATAATTCAATCAAATGGTCAACACAACAAAAATCCTTCGGCGGTAGTGGGCATCTATTTGTAAAAATTACTGCCCAACTACAGTGGAAAAAAAAACTAAAAACATATTATGACAGGAAATCAATAGGAGAAGAAATTGCAAAAATAGAACACTGGGAGTTTGATGATCTCCAAGAACTAGCAGGAAAAGCTAAAATGATACTGACAAATAACAAAAAAACAAGCGATCATACAGCCAAATATTATTGGTGCGATGATCTATCAAAGCTCTACGCAGAAAAACAAAATGCACTAAAAAGATACCACGAACGTTGTAATAATACAAACTTAATAGAGTGGAAGAGAACCTCTGCTAAATTTCAAAAAGCCAAAATAACTCACATCAGGGAAAAACTCCAAGAACTATCAGCTTCAATTGATCCTCAAAACATGAGACACAATTGGAAACTGGTCAAAAATCTGAAAACCTTACCAACTAAAAACCCAAATAATAACTGTATCTTACAAAACAAACATCTAGCTAATGATTTCTTGATGTTAAACTTTGGACAAAGTAGAACAGAAAACAATATTCCACCAGCTGAAGGAACAAGATCCGCCATTATTAACACAATCAAATGGACATCTATAATAGGTAAAAAACCAGCAAGATCGTCACCAGGAACTGATTATCTAACCTATGATATGCTGAGACATTTGGATTGGAAATCTACAGCCAAAATCGTAGATTGTATGAATGAAATGTGGAGAAAGGGATGCCTCCAAGAACACCTAAAAGAAATTAAAATTATTCCTATAGTTAAGCCAGAAAAACCAGCAGAAGAAGTAGCATCTTATAGACCTATCGCTCTTATTTCTACCATTACTAAAACTCTAAACACAGCAGTACTAGAAGATATCAACAAAAAGTTACAAATATCTAAAATCCTCCCAGAAACATCCTTCGGGTTTCGTAAAAATATGTCAACAGAACACTGCGTTACATATGCCACAAACTTCATTATGGAAAGCAAAAGAAAAGGTATGACAGTTATTGGAGTATTTTTCGACTTTAAAAATGCTTTCAATTCCATAAATGTCTATAAACTACGAGACATAATGAAAGAAAATAATTTCAGTCCAGACACTATTACGTGGATATATAATTTTCTTATAAATAGAAAAACTGTTATCAACACGGAAGAAGGACGAGTGGAACATGTAGTTTCTAGTGGATTACCCCAAGGAGACGTTCTATCTCCAACTCTCTTTAATATATACACCTCAAGCCTCCATGAAACAAATTTAGATCCTAATGAATTGACCCTTCAATTCGCCGATGACTTCTTCAAGTTAGTAAGACTAAAAAATGAGAATCGAGCAGTTGAAAAAATGCAACAACAAATAAATGTTTTTGTCAGAAAAGCATCAAATCTAGGACTTATCATTAATTGCACAAAAACTAAAGCAATGATATTTAAAAACAGTAATAAAACACTAAATCTTGACATAAATGGTGAATTACTGGAAACAGTTAGACAATATAAGTACCTGGGAATAGTATTAGATCAAACCCTTAAATATGGCGCACACGTTAAAACAATTATTGAGAAAATACACGAAAGACAAAAAATGCTTAAAATCATAGGAAGCATCAAAAGTGGAGCTACTCCGCGAGTAATGATGCTATACCATAAAGCTCTGTATGGAAACTTTCTAAATTATGGTTCGACAATTTACGGTGGAACGAGTAAGACTTACATTAACAAACTAGAAGTGACAAACAGACAATGCCTAAGAATCGCGACTGGTTGTTCAAAGTCGACTCCTATAAATACTTTGGCAGCCATCTCAGGGGAAGGTCCACTACACCTTAAGAGAACATACCTTGCGAAAAAACGTATCACACAACATATTTACAGAAACGATTTAATAGCGCAACAACTACAATCATTAGAAAATAGGACAGGAAATTTGGAAAGACAATACAGTTTTCTAGAACAAGTATTTCTTAAAAATGCATCTGAATTTCAACAAATATACATACAGCGAAGAGTGAACGAAACAACAATCACCGTCACAGTCCAAGAACAAATAAAAGAAACACAGATTAGAAAAAAACAACAGTCAGCAGATGTTATGAGAAAAGAAGTTATGAACATGCTCAACACACAATATCCTTGCTACAACTTAATATTCACAGATGCTTCAAAAAGCAAAGATAAGTGTGGAATAGGAGTTTTTGAACAATACAACAACAGAGAAATTAGCATACAATTGGCAAATGAAGTCTCAATCACTACAGCTGAACTGATTGCGATAAAAACAGCACTAGAAAATATCGATTCAGAAGCTACAACCAGAAATCTGATCCTTACAGACTCACAAGCATCATGCATGATTTTGAAAAACCACCTCGAAATAAAAGAATTCGATGAGTTGACCTATCAGATATTAACACTAGCTGAATTGAAAAGAACGACTATCCAATGGATACCAGCACACATTCAAATAGTCGGGAATGAGAAAGCGGATCAATTAGCTAAACAGGGATTATCGAGTCCATGCGTTATGATAAATAAATTTCGTCTGAGTGACAAGACACTCGCAGCGAAAAAAGAATGGTTCCATTCAATTAATGAATGGTACAAGGAATATGCAATTATCACGAATAAAGGAACGAAGTTCTATCGTTTCCAATCTTCCTACAATGAAAAGCCTTGGTATTGGAATACCAATCTGAATAATATTCAGGTTCGAATAATGAATCGTCTATTAAGTGGCCACGATTTCTCACCATATTGGCTAGGAATAATGAGAGTACGAGACACATCAATCTGCGATCTTTGTGAAGTACCTTTCACCAGTGAACATGCTATTCTAAACTGCATAAAGTACAATCATCTACGAAACTATTATGATTGGGAAAAATTCAACAATCTTCTCGAGCTGATTCAAGATTTTGACGAAAATCGAATGAAAGAAATTCTGAGCTTTCTAGAAAAAGCAAAATTCAAAATATAAAAAATTGGCAACACTATACACAAATCTATGAACCGCAAACGCTAAATCGAATGTAGTGAACTGAAGTGAAAAGTGGTGTTATAGAGTTCCATTCTCTGGCCAAAAAAACTAAAACGAAGAAGAAGAAGAAGTATATGTAATAGCAGGCAGTAAGCAAAGCACAGTTCTCATTCAATGGGTTTCCCGTTCCTTCACTCCCGTTCCCTTTTCCGTTTCCATCGCAAGTCAAAGGAATGCATTGAAAGGAGGCCAAACGCCGGGAAGCCGCCGTTGTGCGCTTGTTTTGTGATTGATCGGTGACAGAAAGCCTACGACAAATAACCCTCGTCCTGCATGAAGCTCGAATAGTACACTGGTTAAAATGTCGGACTGGCAAGACGATATGATTGGTAATTTGAGTTCTATTCTCACTGCGGCGCTGTGGTTGTTATTTTTATTTTCTTGTTTCTGGGATGAATTATCCAATAGGAAAGCAATCCCATAAAATGTTTTTCTTGTTTCGCTTGAATGTAGTGGTCATGCATAATTTTGGTTGGAAGCCGAGTCCTTATGCCAGTTACGGGTTTTCAAACATACCGTCTTCGGCACAGTACACATTTCAGCGCATTATCGGCACAGAGATATGCTAAATAGGCATTGAATTTTTGCAACCTCTTCTATGGGTGTAGACACCAACCCCAACAACAACAACGCAACGTTCGATCTGAAGAGAGGAAGAGAAAAGGGAACAAAAAAACAAGCTCGAGAGCTTAAAGCTCGAGAGGATTCAGTAGCATTTGTCTTATTAGATTTAATTTGCTTTCACGGGCGAAATACTCTCCTGTCGTTGCTGCTTAAGAAAAAGCTTCGTAAGCACGAACGGCACGTGAGAAGATGAGAGGATGTGCATACATCGTCCGCGTACCCGTGTTGTTTTCCCCTTCTCAGAGCAATCTGTTCCTGAATATAATGTTGGGCGAAGTTACTATCGCTTTCGTACCATGCAGTGTGGGCATGAGGTACTCACCAACGACTTCACAAATTTCGGGGTCGTACCCCTTGGTGAAAACCATTTTTATGTTCAATAATTTGGAGCTTCGGTTCCGAAATTTTTGAAATGGTTCGGTTTCAAACTGAACCATTATTTTGAAAAAATACAACCATTAGCTGGGAAAATTAGAACTGTCGTCTTCCTCCTACACGGTTTCTGTCACGATGACATCAAACCTGAGTGGGAGTGAAGCCTGTCTGTTCTCCCTTCCACACATCGACAGGTCCATACTTTTAGATAGCAAGCGCGTATCTATGACGTCACGTATAATTTGACGTCATATATACGATAATCTTGATTTTAGTGATTGCTGGTTGTGGCTAGCAAGGCCAATTGACACGTTTTTTGGAGTGATGATTTGATGATAATTACTATGAAAATTTATTTTTCAAACTATTTTGTTTTTTTTTCTTTCTTTTATACATTGAAGAGGGAAAAAAATCAAATTTTTTAAGACAAAAATCATTTTTATTGTACTTTTCAGTTTCGCAAAAACGTAGTGACAAAGTTTATAAAAAATCACACCAATACATACAAATACACTGACATCGTCTGAACTCGTCGAGCTGATTCGATAGGTACCTATAAAGGTATATCTAAGACCCATAATTAATGATCTCCCAAATCGACCGATAACTATACCTTTCTGAAAGAAAGGCAAAAAAATACTAACTATTTCTCTAGTTTTAAGTAATAGATGGCAACTTTTTCTTGTTATTTAACCGAATTCAGACCTATTTTCGAATATTCGGGATTAATTAAGGTGAGCTGCATGGGTTTGGCCAAGAAATAATTACTTGGTACCGTGTGCATGCCTTGGAAAATACAAGACCACTTAATAAAAAAAAAGAATTGCATCAAGGTCACTAAAAAGTGAATTTCTTGGACCTATAATCAAAATAATGTTGTACTTTTCAAAAGAGTATGATATACCAGACGGCTAGCAGTATTACTGGTATGAATTGCAATTAAATCGGAAGTTGAGATGAGCAGAAACTTCAGTAGGTGGTATATTCTTGTGCTGGAGATTTTTTGCAAATCCGGAAAAGCTTTGTGCAGCGTGAACTCCAACAAAACTGTGTTGGAAAACTACCTCGAAATGATTTATATCTATATATATAAAAAGCAATTTCTGTATGTTTGTTTGTTTGTTTGTTTGTTTGTTTGTTTGTTTGTTTGTCCTCTATAGACTCAGCCGTCTCAAGGGCTAGAGAGCTGACATTTGGCATGGATGCTCATTAGGACCAGGAAGGATGAAAAATGTTTTTAGATTTTCGGATGACCCCTTCTGAAGGGGGTCGTTCATACAAGACAAATATTGTTTTTGCGATATTGACGTTACATTTCGTCGGATCGTGTTGAAAATTTGCACATGAGTGTTTTGAAAGACGAGAAATTGATTTCTGGTGTTAAATTTTGTGTAAGGGGTCAGCCAAAGGGGTCGTCCATATAAACTGTTCACTGTTTTTGCGATATTGGCGTTATTATACATCGTATTGAGATGAAAATTGGTACACGATAGTTTTGAGTGACGTGCAATCGATTTGAGGTACCAAATTCATTGTAAGGGGCCGGCAAAAGGGGTCGTCCATATTAAATTTTCAGTAACTTAGTGATATTGACGTTTTTATACATCGGATTGGGATGAAAATTTGCACATAGGAGTTATTAGCGACAAACAACTGATTTCACTTATCCAAACTAAAATCAGGGGTCGACGAAAGGGGTCGTCCATATTAACTATTCACTGTTCATGCGATATTGTCGTTATTATACATCGGATTCAGACAAAAATTGGTACACGAGAGTTTTGAGAGACGAGCAATGGATTCCAGGTATTAAATTCAGTGTAAGCGGCCGGCAAAGGGGGTCGTCCATATTAACCTTTAAATATTTTTGCAATATCGTCGTTATTTTACATCGGATTGGGATGGAAATTTGCACTCGGTAGTTTTCAGGGACGAGCAATCGATTTCAGATGTCAAATGTTTTGCCAGGGTTCGACGGAAGGGGTCGTCCATATAAAAAATTTTTTCACTGTTTTTAAGCAATATTGACGTTATTATAAATGGATCACTTTGAAAATTTGCATACGGGAGCTATGAGGGAAGGGCAACCTATTTCAGGTATCAAAGATAGTATAAGAGGCCACCGAAAGGGGTTTAACCTTTTTGCAATGATTGCGTTGTTATGCAACGATTGAGTCAAAATTTATACACGGGTTTTTTTGGCACGTTCAATTGATTCCTGATTTCAAATTTAGTTGCCGACGACAGACAAAGTGATAGTCCATTATTTTTGCAATTATTACATAATAATGACTTCAGAAGCGCATCTGGAAAATACTTGCAATTGACTTTCATACAAACTGTTCATGACATGTGCCAAGTTGAATGCGAAACGGAGTTCGTATGGGATCAGCTAGTCCTTAATAAACCTGGAAAATCAATGTTGAGACATAATTTGGGTTAAACTGCAAGATAGTACTGCCATCTACGACTAAGAAACTGGAAAGGTGTGGTTAATGAAAAAAAAACTAAGTTTTTGAATTTCAACTTGTTTTTTCAGGTTCATAATTAATCCAGAATGTTTGTTTCATCATTTTACGTCATGTTCATAAAGAAAATAAGCAGTTTGGTAAAGTATTACAGCTCTAATATCAAATTCCTTAGTACACTAATCCGGGGTAATATTGATCACTTTTTTCCTTATTTTTTGTTTATTTTTTCTAAAAAGGGGAATGTGGCATGTTTACAATTTTTTTAAATAAGAATTGGACTTCTATGAACGTTAAACATGGTTGCAGAAATTTATTAGACCACTTCAAATTTGATTTAAAAATCGATTTCGTCTCAGTCTTGAATTTGATGTTCATTGATCAGTCTCTAATTTGACGGTTTTTTACAAGTTTTCTTGAACTTAAAGAATACAAAACACCTTTCTAATTTTCACAAATGCTAGTTTATCAATTTTAACTTGCTTTTTAACGTTTTCTTTTAAAACATTCAAACGCGAAAAAATAACTATTATGGTGCGTACATTTAGGGGCAAAAATTAAAATAATTGCTAAATAGTTTGAGCTACAAAATAATAATGAAATTTAACATTCTCACATTTCCCTAAGCCCTCTCATGATTTCCATATTCATTTTTTCTTTAAAGTTGTCCATTTGATAGGGTTCCTATCCATTTTTCCAATACGGGCTTACTCTTTAAAAATGTCCTTATTTTTTTAAATCAAAAATTTATCAAAGAAAAACGTAGTTCTTTCACATTCAACAACCCGTTTGCTTCTTAATGATTTTTAATTTCATCAGGAGAGCTGTTTGTTTTCATGCCTTGAAAAAAAATAGATATTTTAAGACTTTGAAATTACATTATTTTCTAACAGAAATCAATTTTAAATACAAACCAGATTTTGTCAATTTGAAACTCAATTAATAGGCTTTCAAACGTAGAGAACAGTTTTCAAAAGTTCAACCTATAGACTGATTTATTGATAATACTGTGCAAAAATTGATTGTAGGTCAAAGTTACCCCGGTGTTGAAAGTTACCCCGTTTTACGGTACTACTCTTCTCGGAACATCTCTTAAAAACCCCTTTAAAACCTTTGGGGAACTGGAAAACCTCGAAAAATGCAGGGATCTATTCAAATATTTTGTAGAAACATTATCATTAACATAAGCACTGTTATTTAAGATAAATATTCTTGATTTTTGTAGAAAAACTCTTATATTCTTATTTCGCACTTTTTTACCATATTTTTGATCCTCAACGCCAATTGTTTCGTTCAAAAAGTAAACTTATATTTAATTAAATTTTCAAGTATGAGTCTCTCTGATTTTGAAAATGTTATCTGAAAGTTAAGGACATTAGATGACTTGTCGGTTTAAGGGCGTTAATCACAAAAGAGAATGGTTTTTTTTTGTTAAATTTGGGATAAAACACGTCGAAACCGGTGCAAAACAATTTAAAAGCTGATTTGGTATTGAATTTGAGCAAGATATCTTCAAAATAGTTTACAAAAAAAACGATGATCTTAAACCTTAAGCATACCATACTTTCTACCATGGGGTCGAGCAATTCAGGAGATTTTTTTGCGAATAATTTGTTAAAAAGGGCAAATCTCAACAGAGTCTAGAACATAAACAAACAAGAGGAAGATAAAAGAAAATAACTTTTTATTGAATCAAAGAAGCAGTGTTTAGATCGTATGTTAGGATTGAACAAAAAATTACGTCAATTTTTTTTAAATCGTTTGTGAACACAAAATCTAAAAATTTTCATAAAGAAATGTTAGTTTTTTTTTGGTTGCCTTAAGCAAATAATTTGAATAAACTCGGAAAAAATTCAGAAAGTTTTGAAAGACATCCCGGTCAGATTTGACGAATTTTTATTGAATCCATGGGCAAGCCTGAATGTATAAAAAAAAATAGAATAAACGATAATCAAAGTATGAAAATATCTACAGTGAAAGATACACGGATTCACCTAAAATGTTTAACTTAAGCTTGCTAGATTGCCCGGTTTTATCCGGGTTTGCCCGGATATTTGATGCAAAATTTCGATAAAGTCCGGTCCGGCCCGGTTGCCCGGATATCGTGCAAAAAGTCCGGATTTTGCCCGGATTTTTTCACAATTTTCACAAAGAAATCAAAAGAAAATCAAAGTTTTTGAGTAAGTTACAGCAAAATCGATTTACTGTATGGAAATTTTCAACAGTTGTTTCAAATAATTTCGTTGATTTACTTTTATAAACCTTTAAATATTTAAGTGTTCCAAAAAGTTTTTGGAAGTCTGCAATTACATTAATAAAATATTAATTTAATTTTTTTTGCATTTTTTCTTTGCTTTTATGCATAATTACACCTAAATTTTGCCCAGCTTTTGCCCGGTTTTTGGATTTGAAAAATTGAAATCCATGCCCGGATTTTGCCAGGTTTTTTTGAAAAAATGCCCGGAATTGCTAGGCCCGGATGGGAGTCGAAAAAATTCTGGCAACCTTAGTTTAACTGAAACTATAAGTTTTTGATGATTGTGTAGCTTTTCCAAATTCACTTTCGGTTATTTTATAAATTATTCAAAATCATTTGAAAATTTTGACAATAATGTTATTGTGTAAAGTTCAAAACTAAATGCAATGGCAATGTGAAAGAAACACATGAAAAAGATATCAATTCTGAATGACATAATTTGTTATATACATAATTTTCAAAGATTTTACTTTTGGAAGTTATACATTTCAGCTGTTTTTTGTTTACTTCTGGAAATCAATCTTCGTTGCTAAATTTTAAGTCGAATTATATGCACAAAATTGAAGCACTACTTCATTTGACTGCTCACAGGAATAGCAAAATGGCAGTAGAAAACAACGTTCCGACAAACAATTCAAAGCACATCAGAAACTTCAGCGACTTTATATTTTATAGTTCTTTCCTTATCTAAAGTTTATGTAAACATGAAATAAAAATCAAAAACTACTCTTATATCAAACATTATTTCAATGGCAATCTGTGTGGAAATTTATGGCTTATGATTTTTTGCACAGTGAGACCTTAGGATTTTTTTCCTTTCCCACAATTCAAAGCAAAAGGTTTTGTATTTTTCTTCTTCGGGATTGCAAGCACTGCATGCAGTACATATTTGAGGCCAATGCATTAAAATTTAATAACAACTTACTTTGATTTTTTCCTACATTTTGCTCACAAGCAATGTGAAACAAATTTGGTTTCCATGCAATTGAATTCTCTTCCGGTAGGAGTTTGGTTCGTTTGTGTTAAAGTTCTGGATCATTGGTGCTCTGAGAGCTTATTTATGAAAATAACTAGGTAATAGGATTCTTCCTTTCTCAATGTTTTGTGCTTCCACAAGCTTTGAAATCATTCATATCAAAATTCTAGAATGAACTGCTGTAATCACAAACAGAAATAACGATTCCAAATAAATAAATTACAGAAACCAACTTTTACCTTAACTATTTTTCCTTGTAAGTTTGTTTTTGAAACCTGACTCGAGTAATTTTCGATTTCGGAAAAACAACTCTGCCCACCAAATCTCCGTAACAATGAACAATCAACTACACACAACTGCGTATTTTAATGCATTATCGAAATGGCCGTTCTTCAATAACTGTTGTAACAAATTGTTGAGTGCTTACAGGTAATATTTTATTACAATTTGGTTTTTTAGCTCCAACTAATTTTTAAAACAAACACGTACACGATAAGTAATTTGAACTCAAAATAAGGAGTGTCACAGAGTCAAAAAAATGCTGAAAATTGAGCAACGTTTTGTAGCTTTTTGTTCAGAACATCGAAATGCTAACTTGAAATTCTACAACAAATCGTAAAACGTTCTTCATCTGGTCGATGGCTTTAACGTGGGCAAGATTTGCCATGATGGATATTCGATTTTATATGACAGATGCCATAAATTAAAAATCAGTAAATTGACATGAATTTCTAAATACTTCCGATGATATTTTGGTTGAAAGAAGCGTCTAATGATCACCCATTCGATACTACCATTTTCTACCGTTTATAAATAGTGGAATAATTCAAGTACTGGTTTGAGATCGATACGTATGCAATTGTTAAAATTTGGACTGAATTGTATCTGTACTCCTGAAAACATTGAACCATCATTTACGTTTGCAATTCTTTTTTATATTATTTGAGTTTAAACTCTTCAAAAACCGAGATTTAAATTGCACAAAAAAAAGCTAGGTACTCATTTTCATTGATCAGATTGCATTTTTTCTTTCAAAACTAAATAAAAGCATGTTAGAGTGCACCATGAGTAGGTTTATTTCAAAATTGAATAAACAACAGATCAGCGTGTATCTTGAATGTCAAACGTGTACACGATCCGTTTGAAAAACCCAACTGTAGATAAATATTGACCTTTCTGTCAGCAGATGGTGCTGCTGTAGTGAAAACATTTATCTGTTGGAGTTTATATTAGGGTTGCCATCCCGCTTGTCTCCCATTTTTGTTGAATGTCCCGCTGTCGTTTTTCTCAAAATGTTCCGCTTTTTTTCTTGGAACATTTTTACTAAGTTTACTGACTTACACTGGAAAAATCCAACTGTAGTCTCAATTTGAATTCTGTGATGAAAAGAAAATCTTTTAAATAGGTACGTCGTTTTCTCAAAATAAGCACAATTTTTATAGTTTATGTTAGACAAAACTGAATAACTCTAGAGTTTTTAGTATAACAGTAAGATTCTGATTTAGTTGGGTGCATCTTGGTCACACGTTCATCCAATGTTTGAAGAAAATATTTTTCAAGTTGGTACCAAATAGTTATAGACTAAAGAATTATAGAGATTTATTTTTTCACCGGAATCTTTATTAAATTACTTTTTATTATACCAATTGTGATATTTTAGCTACATATTTTATACCCCACCTTGTTCGACTCAATTGTTCGAAGTATATAAAGATGGAAGTTTTCTTGAGTTTTCAAATTTTCAAACAAATTACCAAACAAATTAATGTTTATACAAATTGCACAAAGGTTTTTTCCGCGGTTTCAAATCCGTCATGTAAATGGGCGACTTTTTTCGTGGAATGGCTTGCTTTTTTCTGAAAGTAACGTTTAAGTTTTATTTTCGATGAAGCTTATAATGCGGCATCCATAAATAACGTAACGTAAAAAAAATGCAATTTTTTTACCCCCTCCCTCCCGTATGTCACAAATCGTAACGCTGCAACGTACTCCCCTATGAAAATTACATAACACTGAAACATACCCCCCCCCCCCCACATCCTTTCATGTTTTAAAATTTTGTTCTTCTAAGGCTCGCAAAAGATTTAAATTAGATTTAAAATTTCTTTTGAATATATAAAACAAAAGCTGTTTGAGGATTTGGTCAATATGAGACAACAAGTTATTGAAGATCCAATTATACAACAACATGTTTCCAGATCTTTACTATCGGAGACCACATTTGTCCTGATTGCGTCTTAGTTCTCAATAGTTACAACTTTCTGTTCATACTTTTTGATAGCCATCTTACGAATTGATCTACGTTTGTTAATTGATCGCTTAGCTTGTGTGTATAAAATATTCTTCGTAATAATCGGTTTTCAAAAGAATGCAGATCAGATTTTATAGAAATCTCCTAAAGAATCTTTGGAATACAAACCAGCATCAAAGATGTTGAAGTCCAGAGCTTTTTTGCTGACTTTGGTACGCTCACCCCCTCCCCTCTCGGAGCGTTACGTAATAAATGGATGCTTCCTAAGCTAAATTTTCGTCATAACAGTAAATTCAAAGATATCTCACAAAAAGAACCAGTTGATTTTAGATCTCCAAATCATTCAAAATGTTCCAAGCGCCAAAAAATGTAAAATAATATGCACCATATAAGCCGGGAAAAAATCTCAAATTTAAATTTTGTCACCCCGATCCCCGTTTTTAGAAAAAGAAATCCGAGAAGGGAAATGAAAATCTTCTTTGCTAAAAAATAATCAAAAATTATTGTGATATTCTCACAATTATAAAATAACAAACATTAAATGTGGAAGACGAGAATTCACCATAGTTTGTTTTCCCGATATTTTTTATATTCGATTTGAAAAAAAAATCGGTTTTTCGATGTTTGTGCTCTGTAGGAATTTTGCAATTTTATGAAGCTTGTGTTTAATTTTTTTAAGATTATTTTTAATACCCTCACCTCGTGAGGTTTCAACTCCGAGCGATAAAAGAAGGATTGAAAATTTATGAAGGCCTTATAAAAACTAAACGTTCTCAAGCGTATTCTTTGATAATTTGAATAATCAAGCAACTGATGTTTAAGGGACAAAATGAAATATGAGCGTCCACAGATTTTTTTGTAGCTTTCAAAAATTGATCGCACTATTTCAAATCATTTTTCAGACTTTACTTTTAGAAGTTTTCGAAGTTATATGTTACTTTTTCTAACGAAATACAATCATCGGGGGAAAGTTGTTCCCAAAAAAAAAATCAAACAAAAACAAAAGTCTTCGCCACCTGCCGGGTGGCATCCCACCTGATGGACAAAATCAACTTACAACGGTTACCGATTGACAATTTCATGCTCCCAAACCATTCTGCTCACACGCGTTTCCCCTCACTTTAGGCACAAATTGAACCGGTTATCGGGCATCGTCAAACGGTGTGGCGTCAAGTTCAGTTTGCCTAGCTAGCAAATTCAAACTTCCACCCCGGGGGGAATGGAATGAAGAGATTTTGATTGATCGCAGAGCTTAGGGAGTGAATCCTGTAGGTTTTAACGAACGCAAGAGCTACTAATGAATTCTCTCTCTTCTTCTGAGTGGCGCATGGCTTTTAAATATGACGTTTGGCAGCACTGCTTTATAGTGTACCTCTGGTTTGAATGAAAATGAACACCTCGGTATCGTTTGGCGCGTGTCAGTTGAAACGCACGTGTTAAGTCGCTCGAGTAGTTTGAATCAACAGAGGGAGAGTGAGTTCCTCCCCAAGACTCCGTCTACTAAGCTCAACTTGACTCTGCCTTATTCCGTTGCCGATCGCGCGCGAAGTCTGAAGTTGAGTGCTGTCGTCGAGTTTGTCGAGTTTTTGCCAATGTGATTGGAACGGTTTTCAGCTTAGAATTTTGTGGAGCGGTATTGGTTCGAGTTTTCCACCAATCGCTTTTCCTTTTGAGTTTCCCTCGAGGTGGTTTTGGGGAAAATTTTCCGCTCCTCGCAAGGTTCTAACGTTAGTCCATCCCGGTGCTTCGAGTTAGTCGCGTCGCGTGTGTGATCTACTTTTGCTTGGTGAGTTTAGAGTGTTCAAAAATAGTCCGGAATCGTGGGTGGTGTATTCCGTATTTGGTTAATGGGTCAAACATTGTTTTGTGGAGGGAAGTGAAAGTGCTGCAACTTTTTGAGGGGCTGACGATCACTTTTGCTAGGGTCCAAACAATGATTGTGTTAATTGAAGAGTTTTAATTGAAATCGAGCGTCCGAACGACAAAGAATACTTACACAGTGATTCAAGCGAACCAGTTCTTGAATTGTGGGAAAAGTCTAGACGCAGAAGAACGTCCAAAGGCGCGATACGCTTCAGCGATCGTATCAACAACAACAACAGCTCAATCAAGGACGTTCGGTGAGGCGGATTCAACTGGAGCTGACCGCAACAGTGTCAAGTTTTGGCGATTCCAGCCAGAAGTGAATGATTCAGACAGAACTGGTCGTCAAGTGGTAGGAAATTTTTGCGATCAAGCTCTGTCGACAACCTTCCATGTGAATAATCGAATAATAATCAGAAAGAAGAAAGGACAACCTGTCCTGTGTGAATTTACCATTGTGACTAGTTTTTTTCTTTTGGAATTTGAAAAAAAAAAAAACGGGTTGATTCCTAATGTGTTAGTGCTGATTTAAGTGACTCCCCCACTCTTCTTCTTTTCAATTGAAGTTTCAAGTGCGTGTCAATATCTTAGTCATACCCCGTCACCGAAAGTATTATTAAAGAAAATATTAAGCACCTCATAAAAAACCCCCAATCGAAATCGATCGCCCTGGAAGAAGGTAGTTTAAGACGGAATCGACAGAAGAGAAAAAAAAATCAGCAATTAATGTTGACGGCTTCAACCTGTGAGAGGGGAAGTATCAAACGAATCATTTGCCAAATTCGCAAGGATATTGACAAGTGGATTTGATGCTTGGTTGAGTTTTAAGGCGTCTAGCCGAACGAATTAAGGTGGTCTGATTGAAGTTGCCGGAAAAAGTGGAAATCAATTATTTGCAGCAGTAAGGTCATGCAAGGCACCACGGATAAGGAACTGGATCGCCGATGGTCACTTCTGGAATGGGAAGAAGCCGAAGAAGAGATCTCTGCTAATGGACTTGTTTAAATGTGAACTTGGCGGTTTTTGATTTGTGGTAAGTGAGAATTCTTTTTCTTGTTGACTTGGAAAAAAAATGTTTTCTTTAGCGATATTTAATTGCATTAGGTTATTGAGAGGTAAACTTAAAAAAAAAATCTAAAGGATATTTGACAAATTTAAAATTTAGGATCGAGGTTCAAAAATTTCTAATTTCTTCTGTGTATCGAAACAGCTTTTGAAATTTTGACAACTTGACAACTCGACAGTAGCTATGAGGGCTAGAAGTTCGAAGTTTTATACGAGAGCTTATTTTGAAAAAGGAATAATTCTATTAAATCCCCTCAAACGGGTTATCATACATCAGCAGGATTAAATGCAACATTTGTGTACCACATAACTTGTTCAAGCTTTATTTCAATATAATATAATTAAGTTATCATTTAATGATAACAAATTTTCTCATATCGTGGGATTATTTTTAAAATATTTAATTCTCATAAAAAATTTAAGAAATTGTTCAAAAGATGTAGAAGTTTTAACATTTTTCAATGCCGAAAAATTTTTCAACCCACTATGAAGGATTGGCTTAATGATATACCCTACAAAATGTTTATTGGTTGAATTATGCTATACCAACACTGTTGAAGTTAAAGTATTTTTCGGACAATCACCAATTTTTTTTTAATTAAATATTTTTATAATTCAGTTACCAGTCTGGGCTTAAATGCAAATCAAGGTTTACCTTTATATTCTCGTTTTCGTTTGCTGGAATATAATTGTTTTGCATCACGCCTTTGTTAATTTTAAAATTTCATTCATCCAAACATTATTTTTTTGTGATTTCAGCTAAAAAAATTCTTGTAGTATATTTCATCCCTAAATGTATGCAGCGTATGACTTAGTACATTTGGGGTCATTTTTCAATTTCCCAAACCCTGGAGTCTTGAAAATTTCGTTTTGGTTCAAAATTCATCCATGATTTTTTTTTTCAGAATTTCTAAGTAACGTTTAAATGTGTAAATTTGAACTTTTATGTTTTTGTGGGAAAATTGAATATTTTGTACTGAAAAATCAACATCACTTTTGTTTTTTTTTGTGGAACCGTGCCTGCTGATGGTTTTTGTACCAATTTATAAATTCTCTAAAGGAAATTTTCCGCTGAACAACTTTGTCGAAACATCGTATCTATTAAGGAGAAAAAGTTATAAGCGGTTTAACAAGGTTGTGTTTTTTGGCATTGATAAACAATAAAATCATTTGACATCACTGCTAGGTGTCTAGCGAGATATTGAATGACTTCTTTCCACGCAATACTTTAAGCGGAAAATTTCCTTTAGAGAATTTATAAATTGGCGCAAAAACCATCAGCAGGCTCGGTTCCACAGGAAAAGCCAAAATGATGTTGATTTTTCAGTACAAAATATTGAATTTTCCCATACGAACAAAAAAGTCCAAATTTACTCTAGTAAACGTTAATTGAAAATTCTGTAAAAATCATCAATGAGTTTTGAACCAAAACGAAACTTTTAAGTTCCCAGGGTTGGAGAAATTCAAAAAATACCCCAAATCGACTCAGTCTAATGCAGCATCCTTATGTTTTTTCATTAAAAACTTTTTTTGGCCAAAAAAATTAAAATTTAATTTAAGCAAAAACAAAAATTACTGCAATTGGTGTCATATTCATTATGAATATTAAAAGCTATTAATTTTCAAACGTTTCATTTGATTTTGCTTTTAAAACAAAGCTTGTTGCAACTTACTTCTTGACAAAAATGACAAAAATGACAAAAATGACAAAAATGACAAAAATGACAAAAATGACAAAAATGACAAAAATGACAAAAATGACAAAAATGACAAAAATGACAAAAATGACAAAAATGACAAAAATGACAAAAATGACAAAAATGACAAAAATGACAAAAATGACAAAAATGACAAAAATGACAAAAATGACAAAAATGACAAAAATGACAAAAATGACAAAAATGACAAAAATGACAAAAATGACAAAAATGACAAAAATGACAAAAATGACAAAAATGACAAAAATGACAAAAATGACAAAAATGACAAAAATGACAAAAATGACAAAAATGACAAAAATGACAAAAATGACAAAAATGACAAAAATGACAAAAATGACAAAAATGACAAAAATGACAAAAATGACAAAAATGACAAAAATGACAAAAATGACAAAAATGACAAAAATGACAAAAATGACAAAAATGACAAAAATGACAAAAATGACAAAAATGACAAAAATGACAAAAATGACAAAAATGACAAAAATGACAAAAATGACAAAAATGACAAAAATGACAAAAATGACAAAAATGACAAAAATGACAAAAATGACAAAAATGACAAAAATGACAAAAATGACAAAAATGACAAAAATGACAAAAATGACAAAAATGACAAAAATGACAAAAATGACAAAAATGACAAAAATGACAAAAATGACAAAAATGACAAAAATGACAAAAATGACAAAAATGACAAAAATGACAAAAATGACAAAAATGACAAAAATGACAAAAATGACAAAAAATGACAAAAATGACAAAAAATGACAAAAATGACAAAAATGACAAAAATGACAAAAATGACAAAAATGACAAAAATGACAAAAATGACAAAAATGACAAAAATGACAAAAATGACAAAAATGACAAAAATGACAAAAATAACAAAAATGATAAAAATGACAAAAATGACAAAAATGACAAAAATGACAAAAATTACAAAAATTATTCTTATAAGTGTGGAAATCGCATGTTTTTGTTAATTTAAAATAACTGGCGTAACCACGAATTTGCTAACTACGTCAATTTGATATCCCATCAACCTTGAAACTTTTGATGCACAAGCTGTTTGTTGCCTGATGCCCCTATTGACGGTATAATCTGATTTGATCTGTCACGATCTCCATCAAATGGGAACGTCCATACCCTGACTGATATTAAAAATTGATAAGGATTGCGAATTGATATGAATATTGTGGAAGGTGTTTTCTGCCCTACTCGCATAACAGTCCCATATGCATTTTCTTCATTTTCATCCAACCTGACAGTTCATCATTTTTGACATAGATCCTCAATATAAATGATAGATAAAAAAAGTTTAATCTAGAAATTCAAAAAAAAATTCAACCAGTTGCTGTCCCATAGGAAATATACCCGCATGAGAGTCCCATGATGGGACTTCCCTTTGTTAAATATAACGAATATCTTTACTTTTCAATGTTTTTTTCGTCAGGAAATTTTAGACTCATTGATCTAAGTCATTTCTTAAAAAGATTCGGCTTAGTTGATGTAAAAACAATTTAAAATAGACTTCGAAGAAAGGTTTTAGAGATGGAAGGGATGACTTTTTGGAAAAATATAGTAAAAATATTCTGACGACATGAAACTTACGAGTATTTTTTTCTAAAAGTATGTTTTCATTGTTTATTACTGCTTTAAGAAACTCAGAAAGGATTGAATCAAACGTTTAGAAAGTACAATGGTAGTCAAAAATATATTTGGCATGGGACTGTTATAGGAGTAGATTTGAAAGTAGTCTCAAATAGATCCGCATAACAGTCCCATAACAATTAAAATGTTCTCTAGGTCGTAATGAAAGCCCAATCAAACAACCTAGAAATCATTTCAACAAACAATTTTTGTATATGCTGGAAATTATGGTCACAATTTTGTATATTCCAAAACAGAAAAAGCTCATTTTCTCGCTTGCTCGTTTTTTCATATAAGACTTTTATGCTAGTAGGGACAACGTTCATCGTATTTAAAAATATATCTTCGCTTCTGTGCTAAAACAGACAGCTCAGTTAGTGGGGCGCATTTTGAGAAATTAGAGCGAATAAGAAAAAACGCGTTTATTTGCTGTCCAAGCTAACGTTTTAAAGGAAAACACTATCACTGTGATGAATATGATCTATACTACCTATTTTTCTTAAAACATAAGAAAATACATTGAAAATCCGGAAAAACTTGTAAAGAGCCCAGAAATAGGACACTTTCGATCATAATGTACCATTTTAAGATCTAACATAACCTAAACTTTGTTTCAATACCAACCATTCGACAAAAAAAGTGCTAATTTCAAATTTTTAGAACTTATATTGAACATTTCTAAAACATTTTGTTAGATTTATGCAAATACAGGTAAACTACAATTGAACACAAATGTGTTTGACAACTGTGCTGCTGACAGTGCTGACTAATTTTAAAATTATTTGGAACATTTATAAAAAAAAATTGAGTGATTTTTCAAAAGTTAAAAAGATTTAGAACTTTTTTGTGATAATGTTTGATTTAAAATTCAATTTTAAATATTTTTTTTTATTTTCTCGAAAAATCAACCTGCTTGTAGGTATTTTTGATCTAGCTCCAATAAAAGAAACCAGATCAGTGCCAAAACAGGAACAGTAGGATCAAAATTGGAAATTATGATCATTCATATCTTTGTTAATCTTTCATCAACAGCAACACCTATGTTGAAAATTTTCATTGAAACTTACAGATAAGATAATGAACTATACTTGGGCTTTCTGAAAAATATAAAACTACCGTAAGAAACTTATGAATTAAGAAAACCCATTGCTTAAAGGGTTCAAAGAAGGGTAACTCAACCTAAGTTTTTTTTCTTTATTTTAAGAGACTTTCATCCTTTGGATCAACCTAAGTCGTACATGATAATATTTTAATTTCTGGGCTGACGATGTTGTAGTTATTTCATTTTCGGAACTAAAAATTTAAAAAAAACACAATTTCTTCCAAAGAATTGAGTTATTCTCAAATTGATCATTAAATCTTGACAAGCAAATTGATTATCAAGTTGTGAAAGAGATACATTGATGTGCAACAATACGGCAAGGGAAAATTCGGCAGCCCAACTGTTGCACATGATCAATATAATATTTTCTCCAATTAAATAATTTTTATTCTATTCACTGTTCAAACAAAATTTCAATGGAAAATCGTGCCGGAATATGTATTTTTGGACCCTTATTCTTCTAATTTTTTAAAAATGAGGGTATTCCGGATTTCGTTGCTTTAGGGAAATATAAACTGAAAACCATACCAACAAAACTAAAATACTGTTGTTTACACCATGGAAAAATAATTAAGAGAAATAGGCAGTTTAGAATTTGACTTAAAAATCATATTTTTTTAAGGTACAGGATGAAACGAAGATTTTAAGTATATTTACAGATTTTTTTAAATGAATTTTTCTGACCAAAATATAAAATATTACATTGTACTCAAATGCTACGAATTTATCAATTTGTTAAATAATCTGTAGGTTTCACTCAAACTTCCCTTTTATAAAAAAATTCTTTTACCAAACCTTGAAGGTCGTTTTGATTTTCTTTCTATTGGAAAGGATGTGTAAATGGATCAAGAACAATTTTCTTCGCTGCATCTTTCGAAAACGTTGCAGACTCTTACAGTACATACACTTCTATTCAAATTTACATTTATTTTTAAAGGCTGATTAAAAAATTCTTAAGCCATATAACCAAGCTCTTCATATCTTTAGAAAGTAATTTTTAACAATGTTTTACCATTGTAGAAATTGAAATAGATAGTGAACACAAACACCCTCGGGATCCTTTTACTTAACTTTAAACGTCCATTTTTCGAGAATATGACGGCTAGCACCTCACAAATGCTGAAACCACCAACCCACAGGAAAGAAACTACGTATTCCGTGACCGGAATTTGATCTCATGACCTTTGGCTTAGAATACTTGGAGGCTATCCTCTGCGCCACGGACTTAGCTCGAACTAAAGATTCCAAGGGTTCGTCGTTTGAGCACTCAAATCATTTGAGTTTAAATTAAACTTTCCATTAATTCGAAGAATTAAAAATGTTCTTTTAATCAAATTTCATAGAGCCTTTGAATGAATGTGTATTTATAAAATAAAAAATGCAAAATTTAATCGAACTCAGGAAATGAAGAATATATAATTACATGAAGAAATTTTCCATTTGAAATAAAAATTACAATACACAGATAAAATACCATTAGCTTTTTGAGCTGGAAGGTTTCATTTAAAATTTAAACATTTTTATCCAATTTTACTAGTCACTCCAGTTAACAGTTTGATTCATTCTGCAGGTTTTATTTTCTCTGGAGCCTGTAGTGGTAAATTTTCATGAAAGTCTTGAAGACTCAAGACGTAATAAACAGAGAGCGCGATAAGCGCCTTTAAGTATGCAACAAACTACCAATTCGTTATTAATATGCACAAAAGAAACTGGCTTGAATGACTCATGCAGAAATAAAAAATGCACAAATCTAAAATTGAGTTAATTGAAAAGTTAACATGCGCGTTATATTAAACCTCTTTTAGTAATGCAATATTTTATTATGTTTTGTGAGGTTTATCAGCTTAACACAAAATATTACTATCCCTTCAAATAATCCAGCTAAGAATTTTCAACCCCTGACTTTTCACTTGTCAATAGTAAAAGAATATTCTAAAGAACATTTTTAAACTCTTCGTAAGTTACACATCTTCCAGAAAATGGGCATTAGTTGAATGACTTTAAATATCTCGGTTTTGGATTTCCTCCGAAGTCTTTTGGGGAAAAATTAGATGTACCCTACTCTAGTCTCAATGATTTCCGAAACACAAAAAAGTCCGTTACAGCCGTCAGGGTTCTATCAATTTCAAAATTTCAACACTTGATATCATTGGAACAAAAACTGATAGACAAAATCTGGCAAATAATTCGAATGCAAGACGCCAAATTCATCCGAAAACAGTTATTAAATCATAGGCATCAAAAGCTCCCAAGTTAAATGCCACTAATGTAAAGCATAATTCTTCCCATCATGAACAGATCAAGAGCTTTCTATTCATGTGTCGCAAGTTAAATCTGATCATTTTGATTTTTCGGATTCCGGAACTTAACTGACGATCAAAAAACTTATATTTTATTGCATTGTGGTCTACCTGAACACCCTATGAAGTATGAACACCCTATATTCACCCAAGCACCTCCAGAAACACATGAACAGTATTTTAAGTGTGGTCCATGGCCGTAGGAACGGGGGGGGTTTTGGGGGTTAAACCCCCCCCATGATGATCCAAGAAAGCAAGCGAGGTATTACACTCTACACTCAAAATTTTAAATTCAGAATAAAATTATGATAAAAGAGCAAGGTTAATCAAGAGTAACAATCTTGACTAAGGCTAATGCCCAAAACTCAAAAACCCATTCCAAGTTCAAAATTCTGCTACACTTTTTCAAAATTTTCTCATATGTTAAGGGGGGGGTAGGGTCTAACGGGTATAAAAAAAACACCATTTTCACGATTTTTTTCTAGAGCTATAGTTCAAACAAATGTATTCAAATTTTTTGGATTATACAAAGCATTGTTAAAAGAACATTTAGTAATTTTTTCGTAGAAAAATATTGAAAAATGAGCCGGTGACGGAGCATTTTCGAGGATGCCTTTTAGAAAACAGGATTTGCGGTGGACACTGTATCTCAGCACAGAATCATCTGAAGTCAAAAAATCAGAGCAAAATATTTTTAATAGATGTTTTTCTGGACCCCAACGTTTTTATTTAACTTAAAAATTTTTTTATGAAATTTTTGTGGCTGTTTGAAGTAAAAACTACGATTTTTCACGAAAAAATCCGCCATTTTTCACCTGTAAAATCTCCCCAAAGTAAAAAAAATCAAAAAAGAAAAACGTTGGGGTCTGGTATTTAATATGTAGAGAATATGTTCCAAATTTGAAAAGAATCGGATAAGTAGTTTTCAAATGACAATGTCCACGGACTTTTAAAATGTGCTTTCGAGAAAAACGCGTTTGAAGTTTCTGCTCTTGCTTTCTTGCAGTATAAGATAGGAGGAGATAAAGGCCTATAATTTCTAGTTTTGCTTCAATTGACTTGAAAATTTGACACAACATTCTTGAAATGTTTTACAATAAGAAAATAAAAAAATAAAAAAATCGATTTTTTGAAAGTGTTAGACCCTACCCCCCCCTTAATAGAAATTCAGGTCCAAATTTTAAATTAAATAAAACCTATTTCGGAGGTTTTGATTCCATAACTCCCATCACCAAAATTGTATTCATATTCCGAAATTTCGGGTTCTGTATCCAGTTCAGGATTCTTGATTTTCAGTTCGAATAATCATAAAAAATTAGAAATGAAAGGCTGCTTTGAAATCCTGGTTTAAATTCTGTTTTGCATTTCATATCAAATTTCAATCATGTTTTTCCAGATCAAATGCATTTACAATATTTCGATAATAGTTTTCCGAATATGGAAAAAAGAAAAATTTTGTTTTATATTCAAATTCGAAGTTCTTAAACTTAATTCTACACAAAATAAACTCATTTAAAGCTTCGATATGACAATCTAAAATTTAAAACTTATATTCAGATCATTTTAAATTCACATTTCAATTCAGATTCTCAATACAGATTTAAAATAAATAATTTAAATAGTGAATTTAGATCAAACCTGAACAACAGAATTCAATTAAAAGATTTATGAATTAGGGCTCAAAAACTTGGCTCATAAAATTCTGATCTGGTAGAAGATTCGGAAATTGTATTTTTTTGTACATTTCAGAAATCGTTTGGAAATTCAGATACATATTCAAAGCTCAATTTTTGAACTCAGTTTCAGAAATCAGATTTAGAATTCAGATTCAATTCCAGAAAAAGATTTAGCTTGTAAATAAATTTTATAATCAACATAAAAGGTTGAGGAACTCAAGAGATCATGAATCTAAGATTGCTTGTCAATTCAATTTCCAGATTTCAAATTTTCAATCAAAATAGGATTTAAACACAATTGAGCTGAAAATCACAAATAAAAAGTATAATTTAATTTTTTTGTTTTAAGCGGAAAATCCAAATTTTATTTAAAGAAAAACCATCAACAGAATTTTTATTATGCAATTGATTCATTATGAAAAATATTTTCTGTTAAAGAAACATGTACTTGATCTTCAAAAAAAAACAAAAATCTACACAAAGTTCTATATTTTATCGGTTTTTTGTTTAACATTATTAACACATAAAGAAAACCAAAATTCGGCATTTTATAAACCAACAGACAAAAAACTGCTTATTAAATTTATTCGACTAACGTGTTAAATTTTGTAGAATGAGGTTTCATTATTCGATTCATAACATTTGAATTTTCCATTTTAATGGAGCATTTTAGCAGCATGCGAAAAACGCGTTATCTCTTTGGTCAGCAATGTGTTTATATTCAAGTTTTTTTAAAAGCTAAATGGCAAACTAAAATCATTAATTTGGTTGAAGTTTTCCCCAAGCAAATTTGATCAGGAAATCTGATAATTTTTTACTTTTACTTTTTTTTTTAATTTGTTTTACTTTCATCACAATTCAAAATCTTTGAATTTGTAAAATAATTAAGAAGATTGGGCTTGTTTGATTTGAGTATAGAATAAGCTTTTTAAAAAATTGAAGGCTTTCCTAAAAACTTATATTATGCTCATATCAATTAAGTATGTCCTACCAGACTCGTAAACAAATTCAAAGATTTTAACCATCTATGAAAGCGAATTAAGTTCACCTTTTTGCTTTAGGACCAATTTATTAATGTCACGATTTAATACGAAAACTATTAATGAAAATGTACTTAAAAATGATTAGTCATATAGTTACAAACTTAATATATTTAAAATTTGTTTGTATTCGTGCATTGTTGATAAAAAAATCATTGGTAAAAGTCAGTCACCAAAACCCCCCCCATTAGTCGGTTCTTCCTACGGCCCTGGTGTGGTCATAATAATATCATGACCAAAAAGAAGGTTTAACTACTAAAACTGATCGATTGAGATAGTTCATGAAAGATTAATTTGAAGTGGACTCAGCTTTTTTTTTTAATTTTCCTATACGAATTGCAGATAATTGAAATAAATATAGATAAATATGAAACGAATTGAGAAATTATTTACAAAATCAACCTAAATTTACGATTTTTATTCTAAATTCATGAATCCGTGTGAAAACACTACCAAGATATCAGCTAATCTTGTTTGAATATTTGAATTACTGCCATGTACATTTCTGTTTACTTTTTTTCCAGTACTGTATGTAAATTAACTGATGAGGATCGATTTCTATTTTGCTGTCAAAAAAAAACTAAACGAAATAAATTTACAAAGAACTAAGCATTTTTTTTTCTAAATTACCAACTTAGATTAATATTGTAACATTCAAACTATTGAAGATAACAAAAAAAAACAAAGTTATGTGTCTAAATTAAGAAAACAGTGGGATTGAAATGAATTCGTTCAGTTAGCGTACATTTTAAATTGTGTTTTTTTCTTACTTTCGAAAAAAATTAACAAAATTTATCTCAACACGAAAATTTATTCAATTGAAAAACATTTTTTTTTAAGTGTTCATTTAAAGAATAATTTGCTAAACTTTTTGATTTTTTCACCAGCTTTTTTGAAATAAAAGCTTGACAAATGAATGAAAATGAATAATTTTAATTATTCTAATTCTTTTATCTGTATGAACGAGATGTTAAAGATCGTTAAAGAAATTTTATTCGGTCAACCAATTTCCCCTTTTATTTATCTTATAAACCGTCAACCCAGGAGAACAGGATAAGCGAGAAACCTCTATAAGTGAGAGAATTTCCTGATCTCAAGTTTTTATAGCACTAAACATTTATAAGCGAGAGTTATTTTCCTGACTAAGAGTGAGATAGAGAATCCCGTTGGGTTAAATGACTCCTTACACATTTTCCTTAAAAACTATCTTGTTTCTCAACCGATTTATACAAAATCTATAGTTTTGTAAAACTTTTAACGTTACTCAAATATGATTTTCAGGCAATATTCAGATGCAATAATTTTTTTCAAAGTTATCAAAGTCGAAAAATTTTTTTTAATGAAACATGCTTCGAGAAAAAGGTTGTAAGTCAGTTATTAGGTGCTCGAAAAAAAAAATACTAAGTACCTGAGAAAGCTGAAGCTTGAAGCAATGTGTTGAATTTTTTATATGAATATATTTTTATATGAATATATTTTTATATGAATATATTTTTATATGAATATATTTTTATATGAATATCTTTTTTTTTAATTTCTAAAGATCATGGCCACAAAAAATTTAAAAAAGTGATGTAAAAATCGTACTATTTTAACTAATTAGCCGCCAAAGCTGTTCCAGTCATCTTCAGTTTCTAAAATATGAAACACGAAACTTTTCTGAGGCCATTCTTACTTCTAAATTCGGCTTTGCACTGGGTTTTGAGTTTTTAACGCAAGATTGTCACAAATATCGTAAATTTTCCAGTTCACTTTTCAAATCATTTCTACTGTAATTTGTGACTGGAACAGCTTTGGCGGTTGATTCATTAAAAAGCACGGTTTTGACACCACTTTTTTACATTTATTGTGGCCATTATTTTGAGAATTTAAAAAAATATATACAAATGTGCAAAATATAGTTTCTAACTTCAGCCTTCAGGCACTATGTGAACTTTCAAGCACTTAATAACTGACTTGCAGCTTTTTTCCCCAAGCATTTTTTTTTCTTAAAAAGAAAATTATTCGACTTAGACTAACTTTGAAGTGTCTAGCAATTTTATTTGAGCCATGTTAAAAGCTTTCTAAAACTATAAATTTTGTAAAACTACTGTTTTGTAAAACTGTGCTTTCTAAAATTATAAATTTTGTAAAAATCGGTTGAAAAACAAGAGAGTTTTAGCTGAACAGTTGTTAGGGGTGATTTAACCCCCGGCGATGTTCATAGGTATATCACATACAAAATCTACCAACTTAAAAAAAAATAATGAAAATATACGTGCACTTTGAAAATAAAAATAGTCATGAAGAAAAATTAGCGAAAAAATAATTAAAATAGGAGTGAAAGTCGTTTGAAGTTCAAAAAATGTCATACAACCCCCTCCAGTACATTTAGTGTTAATTCTGGCGGTATTTTAATTCCTAGGGTTTGGATGTGCAAAATTCTATAAGCGTTGTGTTGGTTCTGTAAAGCACTTTTTTTTAGATGTTAAAGTTAACGTGTTTCTGAAATATAAGCGATGCGAGGGGGCGCGGTAAAAAATAATTTTGCACAATTATTTCGGAAATTCATCATTGAGGCTTGAAACCTGATGAACTGTTGATTTCTTTAGAAATTTCTTTGGTCTGAATGTTTTAAAAGTACCTATAATCAGACTCTCAAGAATGCTTAGAGCGTTCAAACCATGCAATGGAACTTTGATCGCAGCTATAGTTAAAGGCCTATGGTTATGAAGAATAACTGAAAAGTTCAGTCCCTTGAACTCTAGATTATCCGGATTAAATTGTTTTAATTTAATACCAATCTGATATTTCTAAATATTTTTCAATGCTCTGGGCTGAAGGGTGTTTGGAATTTCAACTTTGTTCGTATTTCAAAAAATTGTTTTTACTCTGATGTAATGGCAATTTGGTACACTAGTTTATCTAGAGGAAGATAAAATCTATGACTGGAATAATAAAAATGTTTCAAAGGATGAAAAAAACATATTTTTTCAAAAAAAAAATCAAGTTATCTTAAACTTAAGTTCAAATTAAAATCCTGAATAATCCAAAATATATGGATTGTATTATTAATAAAAATGGAAACATAGATTTAGTTGTGCTTCGTTATATCCTAATCGTTTGAAACTCAAATTGTAGTTCAAATTTGAAAACAAAAAAAAATCAAGATTGCAGCAGTAACTCTTAGTTTCACAGACATTGTAATTAATAAAAATGACTACTGCAAGATTTTTGGTTCCGACAAGCAAGCTGACAATCGTCTTGTTAGTTTAATTAGACGTATGAACTGAGCAATGACTTGATGATTTCATTCACCTTTAGGCAGCACCTTGTTGGGTGTCATCTTTGTTAGTGAGCAAGAGCGATTAAAAATTTGACCGTCTTGAGAATTTTTCTAAAAAAAATCAAAGAATTTCTTCTAATGAAAGCAATTATCATATTTGTAAAAAACTTTTAAAGCTTAAAGCAAAATCTTTAAATTAAAAACCTCATGACCTCAAATAGTCAACTTTCCAATACTTCAAAGCTCCGAATCACAAAATTTAACGATTACATCATGAACAAGCTTCTGCCATATGATTGAAATTTTTGTTCAAAACCTCATCGGGCGGCGGCGCTTCTTTCTTCTGGCCGTGTCGTCATTCGAAATTCACCTGAGGGCTTTTTCGGCTGCTACTTGTAGCAAGCAGCAATATCAACAAACGAGTCTGTAGGTGCAAGTGCTCTTCTGCGAGCGATCTTCAGTGACCCACGATGATTATGGGTCAGCTTTAAAGCTCATTGAATGAAAAAAAAATGGAAAATGAATTGACGACCATCTCCCAGAGCTCAAGATGGTTTCAGACAATAATTATATGCATCGAATTAGGAATCAAAAGCCTCTTACTATTTTTGGCACCTTCTCAGATCCCTGCCGGAGGGAAAAAAAGCGCAAAAATTATAGTGATTTTATGGTGAGATGAAAACAGTGTGCTGTGAGGAGGGATCTAAGAGAAAAAAAAATCCTCCCCGCCCAATGGCCATCATCAACTTATGTTTTGCCAGTTGGTAATGGAACCGATGAAGGTCGGATTTTTTTCTCCCTCTTCTCTCTCATCGACCGCTTTTTCACGCTTTGGCTTTTACCAGGGGGTCAAGATTTATTCACCACAATGAATAACATACGAACGGATTAAGCGAGGGAGGTTTAAATTTGTACGAATTTTCATCTCTCATTTCTTTATTTCTTCTCAGCAGACCAATCGCATTTTGTGGATGAGCCTGGGGATGTTTTGATTTTTTTTATTTTGTGTCTTTCTTCAATCAAAGCGCCGATGCTAAACTAAACATCGGACGGTGATTATTGTTCGGATCTTTAGGGGAGACTTGCGTAATAATTTCAGCCCAAAACGCATCGCTAGTCGATAGGTTGACTGCTGGAAACTAATCTAACCTAATGTTGAAGAAGAAAATAAAATATATCGGTTTGTAGGCTCCATAGGCCACCTTGTCTCGATCCGGAAGACTTAATGCGGACAGGTAGTTCCTCGAGGCAGCCCTTCCCCCATTCAAATGAGAAAAAAATGGCACCATAACGCGCTCATTGGAGCATCCAGTTCATTGACGGAATGAAATCGGGTTCCCGATGCAGGTTTTTGTTTTGAATAGGGATTTTTTTGAATAGGGGTGCTACAGTGAGCGAAATAAGAATAAAGCTTAGTTCTTTTAGAAATGGGACAGTTACGAATGCGTGTATCTCAAAAACCTTTCGTTTGATTTAAATACTTTCTATGAAGGAAATGAAGGTAGTCTTATGATAATTCATGAAAAAATTTGAAAAAAATTATTTATTGTTTTTTGTAAGAATAAATTCTACTTTATTCTTGGTACCTCCCTTCGGCCAGCGCACACTTTTTTCAGTCATGATAATGATCAGTTTTTCAAACTAATACTTCGTCTAATCTGTATTTTTGGTGGCTACATCCCCCTCCTTCAATTTCTGATACTTTTCGGACCAATACTTCTCTTTTAAAAGGCCACTGAGGCCACTTTAGCGGATACGGCTGTTTCGAAATTAACAAATTTGATTTTTTTTTGAGCCACTTTTTGAGCGTTTTTAATGAAATTTCTGCTGGCAAAATATGGCAATAACGAAGTAAAACCATGAGGAGATTTAACTTAAAGTATAATCGGTTAGTATAGATCGTAGGTTGCGAAGGGTACATAAAAGATTACTCTTTTTAGGCTTTCAAAAAGAGTGAAAATCATAGTTTTCGTTTTGAAAATTGTTGTTTTTTTCCACAGGAGCAGAATTTTGGCAAATAATAATATTTTATACAAAATAACCAGCAAATACATACTTAAATATACTCGGGACCTTGCCACGAGCAGACGTGGTATAGGATTCAAACGCTGGAATTTGTTTAAAATAGGGTATTTCATAAGTTTCGTCGTTCATCAGAAATCATCTGTCCCATAGCCTCGGAACCAGATATACAGCTTACGAGCTGTGGATCTAGCAAAAATATTTTGTTTGAGGTTAGGTTTGAATGACTCATTAAGAGGCAACACTTTCAGCTTATCGAAGAAATTTTTTTTGGAAATTTCAGCGATCTACCCTTAGTTTTCCGCTTATTGAAACTTAAAAATGCTGGTATGAGACTTAACTTCCCTGAAGACCCTTAGCCGAAGTTGCCGATCATATGCTTCACTCCAATGGTTGATTTGAACTTTGTGGACATTTTTGACAGTATTTCCATACTTTTCCACCACTCACATAGAGTAGTTCTTTGAATAATCAACGGTTTTGTCGGCTATCAATTTGATTATGATGGATTTTGAATGAAACTGTGCAAAATTATTTTTTCCTTTTTCTCTTGCATCGTAAATATCTCAAAAACGCGTAAATTTTAAATTTTGAAAAAAAAATGGTTGGATAGTACTTTTTACAGGCAACAAAATGTTGTCAAAATTTTGAATGTCTGATTACTAGTAAACGAGTTATTAGCAAAAGAAAGTGTCCCATTTCTAAAAGAACTAAGCTTTACTGAACCGATCATCGTCAAAACTGGCATCTGAGGGTTTTTGAGGCCGGGGATGGTTTCTGTAATAGTCAAAACTCCATCCGACTTAAGAAAGGAGAGGCTTCCATACAAAATTTGTAATTTTTCGAAACAAATTAAAGTCATGACATCCATTTTCTTGAGATTTTTTTTTCCTTTGGGTGGTTTGTTTTTCGTCTCTATGGTCGAGGCGTCGCGAAAGGAAAGTAACCCAGGCATAGCATACTGATCAGTAGGAATATTTTGGCGCGTATTTCTCAACCAAGCATATTTTCTTTGAGGGGTTTGTTTTTCGTCTCCATGGGCGAGCAAACGTCGTCGCAAGAGGATAGTAACCAAAGCACACTGTTCATTGATTGCTGGAAAATTTAACAATAAGGCGCCTGTTTCTCAAACACGTGGGGGCGATATGCAACCTAGATGTGTTTTTTCTTGCTTATTAGATTTGTACACAGCACGTGGTAATGAATGACGCTTAGATGTGACACGGATTGGTATTTTATCAATCGAATCAAAACCAATTTAAAGATTTGAAAAATACTTCCATATTTAGTTCATGTTAATGTAGGTAGCATTCGAATTTTCATTCAAGGAACATTAGAACATGTTCAAACGTTCAACTTTTTCTGTTGAAAAAAATTAAAAATTATGTTTTCTTCTAGAAATTGTTACTTCGGCCCAAATACACAACTGAAACGAATTTAGAAATGAAGGTGGGAGCTTTTTATTTGAAATAATTCTGAAATAACCATCGTACTTTTTGCTTACATACCAATTCAAGTGCGTACTTAACATGAAAAGTGTTTTTGTGTTACATGGCTGCATATAAGAGACTTTTGATCCGCTTCGTTTTTGAAAAGCGAGACTTTAGAACTGATATTCAACTGGAAGCAAAATTTTTAAGAGAAATTTTTAGTATACCCTTAAAATGTTAAAAACAATATTCCCTTCTGTCAACTTACACGGTGGGGCAAGGGCAAACGTCGAACTTTTAAGAAATTCATCTTCAAAATGATTCAATATGTTGGAAAGATCAGAATGGGTATTCCGAATGTTGAAACTGAAGCGGTTATTGAAAATTCTTAAATGTTTTTGTAAATGAAGGTCATTCCCTTTGAACAGCATTCGTTAAAAGTGGAGTTACAAACATAAATTTATATTACAGGAATACTGCAGATATATCAGTGAAACTTGATAGAACTAAAAGCAGGAATTCGTATTAAATCCATTTTAAAGCCATTACTCTGACGCATCTGTAAATAAGCTTTGCAATGACACTTGCCTCAATATACGGGACAAATGTAAACTTAGAAATTTGTTTTTGCCAACATTTTTGAATATTTGACTTTCAAAGAGAAAATTTAAAAAAAAAACGCTGAGAACTTATTTAGTGATGCAACTGATATTTTTTTTTAAATATATGTATTTTTACCGTAGTAAATTTATTTAAAAAAAAAGAAATTTGCACTGTATTTAATACATAACTAATTTAATATATTTTTCATTACCATGATAAGTGCTGTTTGGGTATCGAGCCGGTTTAATTTGCCTACCTTCTTGAAGCAGTGGGGGACAAGATTGAAAAAGATGAGAGAGCTCCCATGTAAATTTAAGATAAAGAGCTTTTCAAAGAAGGGACCATATTTAAAAAGGTTTTTTTTGGGTACAGAGTACAAATTTCAGATCTTGAAAAACGAGTTTAGAGTTCAAGTTTCAGTAAATAATATATACCATCTTTGAATTGCAATTCAGAACTGCAGCTGCAGCTCTCATTTCAAAGTTGTTGGTTCTGAAGTATTATGAGGTTTGATTTAAAAAAATGCTCTCTAAAAACTAAATTTGAATAAATTTTTACAAATTACATTTATTTCCGGGGCGGAAGGTGTAGCAAAGCACAACGGGTCAGCTAGTACTTTATAAAATTGCTTATGAAACAACAAAATGAAAAAATATTTCCCTGGATTTTCTTAATGAGACGCTATTTGTGTAAAGCTTATTAAATTCAAAAGGAATAAAATTTAAATTGAACAACTTAAAAATTATGCCCGAAAAGCAAAAAAATCATCATCTACAAAACATCCTATAGGAATTCTTAGACAAGGATATTTCATTTGACAACAGCCAAAACTATATGCGTTCACAAATTAAAACTTATTTTTAATAGCAAATTTCGAATAACAATTCCTCAGACCCTTTGTATTGAAAATTAAATCTTGTCACTCATAAATACTACTTCCTTTTGTAATAAGGCTTCTTTTTAAGAGCTGTTACAAAAATTTCAGAATTTAAAATCAGACATTTTATCATAAAATTACATGCTTCAAAAACTAATTTAACACATCAACAAGCTTTCCACTCACGAAAGTCAACAGAATTAGCAAAAAATATGATAAACCTAGTATCCATTAGTTCATTACTTATAACTTTGATTATAAAAAAAAATCTTTTATGACATTACACATTTTATGCTGATTTGAAGTATACTTCAAAATATATTTTAACTTCAATTTTATTTGGTGTTTTAGTCCTTTCAAATATTCAATTCCACATTCAAAAGGGGTTTGATTACACAAGGCCACAAAATTTACATTTTCAGAGGTGCACAGAATTTAAAACCTGATTTCTGATTTGACTGGAAATCACAATTTTTACTTTTCATTTCTATTAGCTTTTGTTTTTTAAATAACTTTTGAAAATAGGTAGACATAACATTGAAAAAAAATTTTGTACTTTTCTGACAAAACTGTATAACGTTACTAAAATTTTTAAATACAGATTTTAAACAAAACTAAACTTTCTAGAAGCCCGCTAGAAATTTTGACGAAAAAAGAAAAGAAGTATTCTTTTTGTTTTCTTTTAACTACTCTGTAGAATATTAACAGTTTATTAAATTAGTTGTAAATCAAATATAATTTTGGATATTATTAACAGTTTTCAAAAAATTTATCAATAAATTAAATTCAAAAAAACTTGAGAAATTCAGTAATGACAGAAATATTTATAATGATATCTTTCTGAGTTTCTAAAAATTGTAGAATTTAACTTTAAAATTCAATTTTTCCTCTGAAGTTTGACGAAATATTATAGTTTGATTGAATTCAACAAATTCAAAATCAGGTTTTGTATTTCATGTTGTTTTGTTGGTTTATCAGTTATCGATGATTGATTTCATTCAGTATTGTTCAGGTTACAGATGTAAACTAATAAATTCATATCACCAAAACTATATTTGAAAAAGGAATTTGACAGAAGTTTTGAGTTCAGGAAACTTAAATCTTTCAAATCACAATCATTAAAACATAGGCACATAAAATGTTGTTAATTTAATATTTAAGATTATTACTATTTTAGTAAGACGTTTTTATTGTAAAACTTCTCTTCTTAAAAGTAATCTTTACCATCCAAATTATTTCCAGAATTTTTTCAACTCGTTTCCGGGCCGGACAAACCGGGCTATTTTAATATAAAAATAAATCCTCGCTAAATCCGGGCAAATTTGGTCATAACCTGAAAATTACTCATCTTAAATCAAGAAAAATAAGTTTAGAAAAAATTTTTTTAAAATAATTTATTAAAAGATTTTAAGTCGTATTGAAGGCTTTCAAAAAACTATTCATGATTATTTTTATAGAACTTGCTTAGAAAATTTCAATGGGGACACTTTTAAAAAAATTATACCACAATTTGTTTTTTAAAGTTTGATTTGAGAATTAAAATGAGAACAAATATGGGCAAAATCCGGGCTTTTCCAATAAAATCCGGCCAACCAGGCCGAACGGAATTTTTCCAAAATTTATATTAAATATCCAGGCAAACTTGGATAAAACCAGGCAATCTAGTAACCTAAGTTATGTTTTTTAAATTTTCAAACAAATTTTCCCAATTAATAAACAGTCTCACAATTAAAATTTGTGGTTTTTTTTAAATAAGTTTGTGTTTGTTTCTCATCAACCCATTATTGAGATTGAAGGCGACAACATATTCAAATCTTAAATTTTTTTTCAATTCTATTATTTAATTTTGTTTATTCAAAATAAATCTTTGAAAAGATCGATAAGGAATTCGAAGTTGCACCACTTAAGCTAAGTTTTATTGCACAATATTAACTAAATAAGTATTTGTTATGTGTTTTCAGCATTAAAAATCAGTTCTTAGAATTCCATATTTTTGCTTTAATCGTTTCTTGATGATTGTTCAAGAAATCAATTCCCAACTTAGGCCTTGTCAGTACATCGATGTTTTCAATGATGAATTGAACATGTTTCCTTATAAAAATATAAAGTCAAAATTGTGAACTGCAAAGATTTTGATAACTAGAAGAATCACTTATGAAAATGATCAAGGTCTGAGATTTGAGCACTAGCACTCTTAGAACCAATTCAAATGTTTTCGTTTTGTTAAATTGAATTTAATTTGTTACTAGTTTTAAAATAACATAATAGAATGTTTTAACTTTTAATCGTGAATAAATGATTTTATTTCAAATTCATGTTTTATTTCTGACATGATCTGAAATTTATTTTGGAATTTGAATTTAATTTCTTTTTAATTTAAAACTATTGAATAATTGAAATTTTAATTCATATTTGCTTTATAGTAATATTTCTGTAATTTTATGAAAACATTCACACTTCTGCAGAATATATCTTATATTTTTGTGTATAGAACAAGGCTAAAACTTCCTCCTAATAACGCAACATTCATATCAATACGAAAATGCTTTTTTAAGGGGTTTTGTTTCGTCTATTCTGCCGTTCCAAGAAAGTTATCCTATGTGACTTTTAGGTTAGTTTCGATTTTTTTATGAAAACGGCAACTTTAAGTGTAAACAATAAAAAAAAAACACACACACAACCAAGAATAACTTCTTCTGAATCTTTATGACTTTCGTTTTCGATTTCAAAGAACATTTAAAAAAATTTAAGAGTAATTTTAAAATTAAAACATTCATCATGAGAAGTTTATTTGGTAAAAACAAGTTTTTTTTTCTATTTTTTCATATACTTATTTGATGATCAAAATATTAAAATTCGCAAAATATTCGCTTTAAAAAAGCTGAAATTATTAACTATCGTATAGTCTAAATTTAAATTCAACTTACTTCCTCATCAAATTAAATAAATGATTTTTAAAATTGATCTCAAATTCTTGTTCAAGTAGGCATTATTAATAGTTTTTAAGAATTTCATTTCACAAGACGAAATCTATGGGTCTGTAATATTGAAAAAAAAACCCAAATGATTGAAAAAGTATAAAATTTACTACGTGGTATCCTGAAAATTATGTCCACGAAGCATTATTTTAAAATAGATGAAAATTCCAAGAAGTTCTGAGACGTAATGTTTGTTTCGTATTTTAAACTTTCTTAGAAATAATTATACTATTATTTCTTCTATAGTATAACCCGGTGTTTCAGGTAAGAGATTTCTTATTTAATTAAAAAAATGAATGATGTAACATAACAATTATAAAAACCTTTGTTCTGTATAAAATCTCAAAATAAGGTCTCCAGTGATTTCTGAATCTGTTTGTGTGTGGTGATAAACATTTTCATACCAAATCTTATGTTTTGAATTCGTCTTGGTAGATCTTCGTACCTGAAGATGACCACATTTTCATATATTTTCAAAGCATCCTGAAGAGTTATAGAAAAATAAGTTTTGATATTCAGTCTTCAATCGGGCTTGAATGAAGCGTTTTGTTAAAGTTTAAACTAAACTTAGCTAACCAGATTTCCTGATTTTACCCGGACTTGCTCATTTATTTGTCACAAAATTTGGGAAAAATCCAGCCCGGTCCTGTTGTTCAAATTTCTTTAAAAAAGCCCAGATTCTTCTCTGAATTATTCCTTTCATTCGCAAGTCTGATAAAAAAAAACTTTCATTTCATGAGTCCTTAAATTTATGAATTTTTGCATCCAAAAACGACATTTTTTGAGCAAGTTTTATCAGAATAATCAAAAACCGATTTCTGAAATTATGAACATGATTTTGAATCTGTTGATATGTTTCGATGATTTCAAGTGATTTTTTTCTTAATTTTTGTTGAATAATTCCTGGGTTTTGACCAAATTTTCCCGATTTAAGTTGAAATTTTAAAAAACGAATGACCGGATTTTGCCAGGTTTTTAGATAAAATAAAACGGATTTACCCAACCTGGAGATGTACGGAAAAATTTCTGGCCACATTACAGTTAAGTTAGTTTTCAATTGATATCATCTTGAACGTTGAATTGTTTTTTTCTATTTTAAGGTGATTCAAAAGTAATACAATTATTATTATTACCCTCTGAGCTTTTCTATCCATATTTTTTCATATTTATCATCTAATCCCTATAATGTTTTCAAAAAAGTTATAGATCAATCAGTTTCGAAAAAAATTGTACAAGATGGCAAAGCTCTAGTTTTTTTAAATCTTGTTTTGAAGACAGCTTTTTTTTAAATAAACCCAATAAAAAAAATAAAAATTCATTTAACCTTTTTCAAAGCAAATTTTGAAGCCTTCTTCGTATGGGAGAGTTGCAACAATTGTAAAACTTCACAACTTCATTGATGATGTCAAGTTTCTTATTTGAAATTTAATGGTACTCTTTGAGCGATTAAAAAACATGTTTTCAATCTTCAATATCTCTGAAAGGTACAAACATTTAAAACAAAAACATATGCTATTGAACTATTCACCAACCACCAAACCATTAAATTTCAAAATAGAGATTGGCAACTTTCAATGAAATTGTGGAGTTTTACAATTGTCGCAACTCTGCCATACAAAGTAGGCCTCAAAACTCGCTTCGGAAAAAGTTAAATGAATTTTTACATAGTTTTTTTAGGTTAGTTTAAAAAAGACTGTCTTCTAAACATGTTGTTTCAAAAGATAAAGCTTTGCCATCTTGAACAAAGTTTTTGAAAAATTGAATGATCCACAATTTTTATTTAGACATTATTGTTATTAGATGATAAAAACAAAAAATTGAAAAATTGTCTCCCTTTTAGGTAAAATGATATGCAAAATGAATTTGCGAAATATGCGCATTTAAAAATAATGAAACATTGTTGAACGTATTATCAAGTTATTTTGACATTTAAGCTTTAAAAAGCCCATTATCACGTTTTGAACCACTCAAGTTTTTGCAATTTTTGTAATTTTGATATGTTATTATTATTATGACAACTTAAATTAAAAGCGTAATTATGCCTCAGAAATTTTTTTGAATCTTCAATGTAAAGAAACTCTAATAATTGTGGAATGAAACAGCTTTGCATGACATGAAAAAAGTTCTAGAAGAATTTTAAATGATTATAAAAAAGGCTGCGTGATTTTTAAGTTATAAAAATTTGCCAACCCTAGAGTAGCAAAAAAAGAGAACCAATGTTAACATCCCTGCTAAAAACCAAAGCTGTGTCAGTGGGTGAAGAAAAACTCCCTCCCAGCCCAAGCCCAATAAGCCCTTTCTCATCAGTGATCGAAACCGAAAACCATTGAAGCACTTCTAATGTATTCTGGTGGTGGTGATGCAAAATATTTATGTTTACACGGTCGGTGGGCTCATTTTCTGACCATTGGACGACGTCGATGCGATGATGATGTTGATACAAGACGTGCGGCTCATAGACTTCTACCCTTATCTAGCGAACGTCGGGTGCCGCGGCGTAAGTAGAGTGTGGTTGTAAGTACTTGGCCAGATTGATGAAATCCACTCACTCATTCACTTACTCTCTATCGCATCCACCTTCGACCACCCACTACTGTTTTCATTTTTAAAAGTCCAAGTCGTGAAGATACCTACACAAATTTGTACAAGAAAAAAAGGAGGATAACAAAAAACCGCATGTTTGGTCATCCATGCAGAAGAGAGGGCTTTGCGATAGGAAATTCAAAATCGGGGCACCTTCTACAATCTACAATCTTGAGGCAATCAACAACATGGGTGAGCCACTTATACATCCATACAAACATTTGTTAAAAACAGCAAAAAAAAAAAAATTAAAAACTAAACAAAAAATCATCAAAGAACTGGACTAGGCAATCGTATGGATCAACGGATCGCGGAATTGGAAGGTCTTTTGCCAGGTCTTTGAGTCTGATGGCGCTAATGAGCTGATTTTAATTATACATAATTTTGCTTGGCAGCAAAACAATTTGTGACCAAGCCGACCAGCAGCAGTTTGATTGTACCACTGACTGACTGACTGTTGGGGCCAAGCAAATGCTGATTGCGAAGAATGGTGGAGCGATTTGAGTCCTTGTCCTCGGATATCGTTGATTGGACTGTTTGCCCCGGCTGTAGGTCAATATCGGTAATTATTCCGGACTGTGGATATGGATGGATGTGTGAAAATTGTTTCAGAAATAAATTCCGCAATAAATCCTTTAAATTTAATTTATTTTTTAATTCCGTCACGAAATAAAAAGAAAACTTTTAAATGTAATTTAAACAGGTTAGGGTTGTTCAAAAACGGGGGGTGTTCTGGAATGAAAACCTTGGGGTTGAAATCATTTCTTGAGCTGGAAGAAGGATCCATGCCGAAATTCAACTCATTTTCTTTATCTAAAGGATATTAAGGATTTTGATATAATTAATGCCACGTTTCCTGCTGGATAAGGACCTGAATTAAAAAAAATCATAATCAAAACAATCATATGATTTTTAATTATAGCTTTTGAGAAGTACGCGACAAATGTCTGAAGACAAAAATGTTATGCTAGTTTTGATTAAAAATAAAAAGATTATGATTCAATCTTACCGTACTCTATGTTTCATTCATTTATTCTGCATAATTATATGTGATTTATAAGTTTAGTGATATAAGTGATTTATAAGTTAAGATTTATAAGTTGAAATCGCCGACCCTATGGTTTAAAAGTTTATTTTTGATTTCAAAAGAATTTTTTTAAGTTATCTATTTTTCATCTAAATTCAAAAGAAAAAGTCGTGCGAAAGACTCGTCCGTGGGGGGGGAGGGGGGTTTCGAAATTCAAATTTAGCTAGTAATTATAACAATATCAGAAATACACAACTAATCCTATAAGTCATTAAAATAGTATTAAAAATAATTGAATTTCATATTTGCTTGTAAATATTGAAAGAATAAAGTACTTCAAAGCATTAAAATTTTGCTTTAAAATTGCTAATTGCAATCATTTTTTAAACTTTTCTTAGATAAACTTAAAAATTCTAGAATAATAGAAATACGTGAACGTATTTAAACTTTCAAGTTTAGATTATGAAGTTCAAAATTTCAAGCTCTGGGAATTTTTTGGTTCCAATTCAAATATTGGGTCCTGCCAAGGACAAAGGTTAGAAACTATGTGTTTCTTTTTAAAATTTAATCGAGATCATGTTTTCAGTAAACAAAAATTCATAATTAACAAACAAAGTCCAACTTATTATAAAATATTTCAATAAATTATATTGCTTCACTATGACATGCGATCATTTTTTTTTTTTTGAAAATTTCAAAAAACTATTCTACAAAATTTGTTAAATTTATTCAAAAATACATAAAAATAAATTATAAAAATGAAAATTATAAGTGTTTTAGAAAAAAAAATTTCAATAAAAACTTTTATTATTTTAAAAATGAGTGATAAATTTGATTGATAACACAAGAAAACAGCGTTTTTGAGCCTATGTTAATTTGGTAGATTTTGGCGCCCTACACTCTTATCTTAACACTTATTTTGTCTATTGCCTTGAGTTCTGGTAATATGGAGAGTTTATAATTATATATATATAAAGATGAATCAGTGTTGAATGAAATCAATCAATGAAAACTGATGAACTAATAAATTTACGTCAAAGGAAAAAATGGTTCTCAATTTAGTTAAGAAAAAATATTTTGATCATGATGATGGTGAATGATCTAAAAAATAAAAATTCAACAGTTCTCAAACATTGGAAAGATATCATAACAAGTACACTGAGGTTTTTTTACGCGATTTTTTTCACGGTTTTTTTACGCGGCTTTTTTTACGCGGATTTTCGAATTAACGCGGTTTTACAGAAAAAATATTCTAAGACTTTTTCAAAGGAAAACACTTAGAATCTTTTCGTAGTTGAGAAAATCTTAGCTCTGAGACTAAGAACGTGATACATGAGATCTGAGACCTGAGACCTGAGACTTGAGACATGAGACATGAGACATGAGACCTGAGATTTGAAACTTGAAATATGAGACTCGAGATCTGAGACACGAAACATGAGACTTGAGACATGAGACATGAGACATGAGACATGAGACATGAGACATGAGACATGAGACATGAGACATGAGACATGAGACATGAGACATGAGACATGAGACATGAGACATGAGACATGAGACATGAGACATGAGACATGAGACATGAGACATGAGACATGAGACATGAGACATGAGACATGAGACATGAGACATGAGACATGAGACATGAGACATGAGACATGAGACATGAGACATGAGACATGAGACATGAGACATGAGACATGAGACATGAGACATGAGACATGAGACATGAGACATGAGACATGAGACATGAGACATGAGACATGAGACATGAGACATGAGACATGAGACATGAGACATGAGACATGAGACATGAGACATGAGACATGAGACATGAGACATGAGACATGAGACATGAGACATGAGACATGAGACATGAGACATGAGACATGAGACATGAGACATGAGACATGAGACATGAGACATGAGACATGAGACATGAGACATGAGACATGAGACATGAGACATGAGACATGAGACATGAGACATGAGACATGAGACATGAGACATGAGACATGAGACCTGAGACATGAGACATGAGACATGAGCCATGAGTCATAAGACATGAGACTGAGACATGAGACCTGAGACATGAGACCTGAGACATGAGACCTGAGACATGAGACCTGAGACATGAGACCTAAGACCTGAGACATGGAACATGAGACATGAGACATGAGACATGAGACATGAGACGATCTGAATTCCACACTGTCAAACAGCTCACTATATTCTACTATTCTATTAATCTAATTGATTTTGTTTTTTATCTTAAAAATAAACTATCATTGTATGCAAATTTTTTAATAATCATGGTTCATACGCGTTTTTTTTAGTAACGTGCTTTTTTACGCGAATTTTTTAATTAAAATGGATTTTTTACGTGGATTTTCGAATTTCGGGGTTTATTTACGTGGATTTTCGAATTAACGAGGTTTTTTTTACACGGATTTTCGAATTAACGCGGTTTTTTTACGCGGATTTTCGAATTAACGCGGTTTTTTTTACGCGGTTTTTTTTTACGCGGGACGAAATACCGCGTAAAAAACCTCAGTGTATTGCTGACATTACTGAAAACAGTTTTTGAAAAAGGTCAAACCTTTTTATTGAAGCCTGAAAAATGAAAAAAAAAAAAATGAAAAATATCGATAGGGTAAATGATCTTGAGCGGAACTAATTGGCTCAATTCGACGCAACTCGGAACAGTTGACCCAGCGGTATGGATAGGGGTTATATCCGAACGAAATTATTTTTAGTTCAGCGGATAGATCTTGGTTTCTGCTTTCTAATGATGATTTTTAGAATATTTTAGAGTAAATCCTAATAACTTTAGAGCTGTTTTACTAAAGTAAGAATTCTGATCTTGAGCGGAACCATGCTGATCTTGAGCGGAACTAAAATATGATCTTGAGCGGAACCATTTTGTACTGTCAACATCTTTAATAGCTATCATTCCAAATCTTTGTGTAACTATGAAAACTTCAAATAAATATCATCTTTTTAGATTTTAAAGTTCAAAAATTTATGTTTTTACATAAATAACAAAAACTTAGCCTTCCAAAGTTGTTCTCAAAATATCCGTTAAAATTTATTTCTTACTTAAATAAAATTCACTTTGATTCACTGTATCTTATTTTGAAAGAATAGATTCTCTAGACTCAAATTTTAGTTTTTTAACTCAAAAATTAGGTTCGTTTGTGTATTTGAGTGATTATTTGAATGTGCGTGTTTAGGGTTATATTGCCCCGAACAACTTTTGAAGGTTACGACAAAGTCAGTAATACAAAAGAAGATGCCTTAAATTACAGATTTTGCAAATAAAACTGTACATTGCTCTAAATCAAATTGTTTTGTGAAAAAATTCTGATTTTTTGTACTTTTTTCTCAAAACTCAGTGATAGATTTCGGTGATGCTAATTCCTTTAATTTAATTGAAAATTTTTGATAAATTGCTTCTTTTTTATATTTTAGTTGGGAAAACTCAGTTAACATTGAAATTCTTATCAAACTTTTCTAATTCATAGTAAGAAATCTTAATAATTTTGGAAATCTATTCAAAATTCAAAAATTCTGTGAAATCTGTGAATATTTCATATTTCTGTGTTCAGTGGCACAGATTCTGTGATAAAAATTTGCTCTCAATTCTGTGAAATTTCAGATTTTTCTTTGATTTCAGCATTCTTGCTCGAAACAACTTATTCATAGAACACAGTTTATAATAAATTCCAGTTTCTTAGGAATCACGATAAAATTAATTCATATTTAAAAAAAAATGGAAAGCATTTAGCTTAATAGATAAAATACTTATTTCCAAAACCGATTTCCATGAGCTCAAGTCTAAACATCAAACAGTAGGGAATCGGATAGGTTTTTAACCAGGCCACCAATTGAATCGTTAAGTATTATAAAATAGCTAACCAGATATGCTTTGCAACACATTTTAGAATTGAAAGAATTTGTGTTAAAAAAATTAGAATTTTTGTTTATTGGTATATCGTTTGCTATTGGAATTTCAACATCAAGAACTACCTCTTTAATCGAAAGCTGCTTCTTGGAGATCGAATAGTAATGGCAATGAAGATTGATTCTCATTCTGGAATAATGATTTTACTTTATTAGCTTCATTAGTTCTCGAATAATGCCAAAAAATGTATATGAAAGCCTTCCTCCACCTGACCATCATCCTTCTGAAAGAAAGAATCGAAAACATTTCCTGTACTCCAATAAATTAAACATTTTGAGTGCCTGGTTTGGTACGCTGTGACACCAATTAAATAAATTTTTAGTTTTATTCGAGCTTAATTTTATATTTTTTCTGTCCCTAAAGCTGATATAATAAGAAAAATAAAAGGGTGTTGCTTACATTCAGGGGTAAAACCTGCGTGTGAGACATAAGGCATAAGGCAGCGAACCTAGCGGTTTTTTTCGGAAGCTAGTAGTTCCGCTCAAGATCAAAGATGGTTCCGCTCAAGATCATATTTTACTTTTAAAAACTAAGCGATAAATTGATATTTTAATGGAAAACTTGTTACAAAAACCCGAATAATGCTTTTTTAAGAATTTTTCTACCATTTTAATCATTGAGAATCAGTTTATAGCGGCCAAGAGTTACATAAATTGACGTTCAAATTCAGCATAGATTGGTGAAAATTGCAACAGAAAAGCCTGTGTTTTTGAATCTTTTAATAACATTATTTCATTCCATAAATTTTAGCAAAAATGACAAAGATTGTATGAAAAGATCTTAAAAAAGTGTTTTATGAACATCTCGATAAGATTCATAAATAACCATTGCCTAGATCTTAGGAAAAGTAAATGGTTCCGCTCAAGATCAGATTTCGACTAGTTCCGCTCAAGATCATTTACTCTAGTTAAATATTGGTTGAAACTTATTTAAATAATTTGTTGAAATTCCCTTATCTTACAGAATGGGGAAACGTTATCGAATTGCAAACTTAACTCATTTTTTGCATAAGTTCAATTCACTTGGGTAAAAATATTTGTAATTTTTTATCGAATAAGCTTCAAATTTTCTTGAATGACTTTTCAAATTTTTAAAAGTAAAAAAAAAACAAAAACTGATAGAAAAAAAAACAAATTGCATATTTTGATTCAGGGCACAAAAAATAAGCTCTAAAATTCATTGCACCATGGAAGAATGTGAATTTTGTTGCCTTGCCATGCTTTAATTTGTTTCTTGAAGAATATTTATAACAAGCAGAAAATTTTTTATCACGTTTTCCAAAAATCAAAGTGATTAGTAGTAAAGTCAAGGATTTTGTTTTTTTTTGGCTATTTCTGTTGACTATCGTCAGGATTAAATCCATTTTTGTATCAAGATTAGATTTTCAATATAAAAGGCCTATTGAATTGCAAACTAAAATTTACAATTCAAAATTTGTATTAATTTGGAGACGTCATAAAATAAAATGTCTTTCTTAGGCGTAAAGCGATGCATGAGTAGATTCCGCCGGAGGCGAGAAAATTTTCTAAAAAGTTTATCAACACTTAGTTTAAAACGCCTTTTTGGAATCGAGTAATTTCTCATTACTACGGTAAAATCCTTTTTGGAACTGAAAATTTTAATTAGAAAAAACTCCATGGTGAAGGAGCCGTTTGCCCGGCCTTGGTGTGAATAGAGTATAAATAATTTTGAACATAAATCAATCAATTTATATATGCTGTAGTTAGTAAAAGACCAAAGCATAATTCTTCAGTTATAAGAACACTTGATTAGTCTTACAACTCTTAGACATCGAATCATCTTAAAGTTTACGATAGGCAAGTTTTTAATAGAGTTAAGATAAGAAAAAATAGGATCAGATTATGATTTCAGAAATTTCTTACATTTTGAAGATAATAATAAGATAATCAAGTATCGAGTGATAAATTGTAGTATTTTGCCGATACATTACTGAAAAAATGGTATATTGTGTGAACTTTGTGAACTTTCTTCCTTCCTTTTCAAAAATACGGAGAGTATTCGAAAAAAATGCAGCACCTCGTTTTGTGAATAACTTCTTAATGCATGGATGTAAATAGATGATATTTTCAGCAAAGCTACCTGGTAAGGTAATGTCTATATGTGCAAATTTTTGTGATGTTCTGTCAAATGGTTTTTGAGATAGCGTCCAATGAAAAAAATTGACTTGAATTTTTTGGCAACACGTGCGCCTTCTATTCTATATTGCATATTATGAACCACCTTTTTTTTCAAATCAAGGCTCATTTTGATCACGTTTTCTGTTCCTGCATCTTGATTTTCAAAATAATTAAAAATTTGGAATTGAGTCAAAGTTATAACAAATTCAGCCAATTGTCCTCCTTCGGCACAAAAACTTTGACTAAATTTAATTCCACTAGAGTTTAAGCGTAATGGCAAGATTCCAAATCCAATTTAAACGCAGTATATACTTTTTGGGTGCTATTTAAGTGCTTTGCATAGAAAACGGTCGCATTTGGAGGCAGTCTTTTTTGTATTTTTGGCCATTCATCGAGTCAAACGTTATAAAACACTGAGTGACCTCCAGTTTCTACATATCGTTAGCGACCTCAAGTACGAGACATTACATTTCTCAATTTTTCTTTTTGTTTATCCCTGGGAAATACAGATGAGACTTGTCAACGACAAGTTTCTGGTTGGAAAGCTGCCAGATGACCTGAAGAGTCCGTTTTGCTGTCCATTACGAAATTTTTCAAAATTTCTCTTTACTAGAAGTCCAAATGCGCAAGATTTGACCACCGCATTTTGTTTATTCCGCCGGTGGGCAGCTTTTCAACCTTGAAAAATGAAGACAGGCTTAACAATAAGTCAGCTAGACGAACCAGTCATATTTTTTTTTCTATTTTATCAATTCCTCTATTGATATTTTTCGAATAGAGCTTGAAAAACCCTGTCACATTCCTTCTGGGTACGCTTCAGATTAGTTAAAGTTAGTTAAAGTCTTCTTTTTATTGCGATTCGAGGCTCCAGCTGATTGCTTTTTATTTATGTTGTGATTTAACTTAAAATAATTTTCACAATACAATTAAAATTTAAATAATTTTTGAAAAATTTTCTATATGAGCCTGAATAAATTTAAAATTTTTCTAAAAAAAAGTCACACGATTTCACAATCTAGAAATTTTAATTAATTTTGTAATTTTTGTTGTTTTTGTCATTTTTGTCATTTTTGTCATTTTTGTCATTTTTGTCATTTTTGTCATTTTTGTCATTTTTGTCATTTTTGTCATTTTTGTCATTTTTGTCATTTTTGTCATTTTTGTCATTTTTGTCATTTTTGTCATTTTTGTCATTTTTGTCATTTTTGTCATGAATGATTCTATGAACAAATTAATATTTATGAATAAAATTTCCATCTGAAGATTTTACATCCAGGTTGAAATTTTTTAAAATATATTTTTCAAAAGGCTTCCAGGCAGCCGACGAACGCCTTCAAGTTCGTCGCTTGCTATTCGAGTTCGAGCAAGTCACTGCGAAAACGTTTCCGTGGTCACCGTTTCGAGTTCGTTAAAGCGACAACTCGCTTCGAAGAAGTTTTTCCATCGTTGACAACGACCATCGAAACCATGTCGATAAGTTTGACTGTAGTTCTGAGCTGTTTAGTTCAACTGACCAATCATCGGCTAACAAACCCAACGAACAAAGTCGTACCAAGTCGCTACAACTCAACCCGTCCTCATATAATTTAAAGGTGGTATTTAAAACTAATTGATTGATTATAGTTTGCAGTCAAGTTTGGTCGTTTTGCGAAATCCTCAGCAGATATGTTCAATGTTCAGTGTTTTAGGGGACCAGTCGCCAATCGCGTTTCTATTTTTTTTTCGATTTTTTTACCTCAGACTTTTTAAAAGCATTTACGGCTGGTGAAATCAGAACATTATGAACGGTACAGGTTTTGCAGTGAGCGAGCAGCACGTGGTCAAACTCATTCACATATGCCAATCGCCATCGATTGGTTAATATGGATTTTTTCCCTTAGTCTTGTCTTGAAGGTAGTCTACATTAAATATTGGCAGCGAGTCAAAAAGAGACGCCCACTCAAATTCGAGAGGATGAAAAAAAACCAAACTTGCAACGGATGACTGGCTAAACAGTTGGGCTAAAGCCAGCCAGCCAGTCAGCCAGAGCCGGTTTCCCCGAAGTTTTGATGGATGGATAGGTTTTTTCGAATATTGCCGGCATGCGCGCAAACCCACATTTACCTACTACCTATTTGGCCATATTATTACGGTTTCTGAGTAGGTTTGTAACGCCCGGCTTTCGACGGATGGATGATGGCGAGGTTTTGCTTACTTGGGGTTTGAATTTAGTCGACGATTGCGGACGACTCGACTGGCTCGAAAGTGACGGTTCAAAGACGAGGAAGAGCTCCAATTTGGAATGACGACGTCGCGACGACTGCGATGTGCCGTCTCGTAATAGGTCTGCAAAAAGGTCTTATATGAGTTCAGGATAGAAACAACCATCGAGGCAAGTTGGAACATCTGTTTTCAGTTTCTATATAAAAAAAATTTGAGCCCCCCTCTTACTTCCCTATTTTCTCACTGGAAGTAGGAGAGGGACCATTTCTGGTACCCAAAAACTTTACGGTGCCAAAATTGGTTCCATTTTCTAATCTGCATATCCCCCTTTGAAATAAGGAGGAGGTCTCAAACAGTCATATAAGCATTTTTCGTATTCAAATACCCTTGCATTGAAAATTTGGTTCCCTTTACTTGATTGATCCTCGAATTATAAAAAAAAACTTTAAAGTAGCGCTCTTACCCTTCCATATTAACCCAATGAAAAGAAGGAACTATTACCAACTGTTCATAGAAACATTTTATGTATAAAAAAATCCTCCCATGCCATATTTAGTACCATTTGCTTGACCAGTTCTCGAGTTATGCAAATATTTGACTTTTATTTGGAAGACGCCCTCCACTCTTCCAGTAAGAGGAAGGGCTCTAAAACCATAATGCAATAAATTTGGTGTTTTCGATTGAATAATCATATGAAAAATTAGAAAAAAAACTGAAATTTTGACAAATTTGATAATTTTAACAATTTGACAATTTTGACAATTTTAACAATTTTGACCATATTGACAATTTTTACAATTTTGACAATTTTGACAATTTTGACAATTTGACAATTTTGACAATTTTGACAATTTTGACAATTTTGACAATTTTGACAATTTTGACAATTTTGACAATTTTGACAATTTTGACAATTTTGACAATTTTGACAATTTTGACAATTTTGACAATTTTGACAATTTTGACAATTTTGACAATTTTGACAATTTTGACAATTTTGACAATTTTGACAATTTTGACAATTTTGACAATTTTGACAATTTTGACAATTTTGACAATTTTGACAATTTTGACAATTTTGACAATTTTGACAATTTTGACAATTTTGACAATTTTGACAATTTTGACAATTTTGACAATTTTGACAATTTTGACAATTTTGACAATTTTGACAATTTTGACAATTTTGACAATTTTGACAATTTTGACAATTTTGACAATTTTGACAATTTTGACAATTTTGACAATTTTGACAATTTTGACAATTTTGACAATTTTGACAATTTTGACAATTTTGACAATTTTGACAATTTTGACAATTTTGACAATTTTGACAATTTTGACAATTTTGACAATTTTTACAATTTTGACAATTTTGACAATTTTGACACTTTTTACAATTTTAAAAATTTTGAAAATTTTGAAAATTTTTACAATTTTGACAATTTTGACAATTTTGACAATTTTGACAATTTTGACAATTTTGACAATTTTGACAATTTTGACAATTTTGACAATTTTGACAATTTTGACAATTTTGACAATTTTGACAATTTTGACAATTTTGACATTTTTGACATTTTTACAATTTTGACAATTTTGACAATTTTGACAATTTTGACAATTTTGACAATTTTGGCAATTTTGACAATTTTGACAATTTTGACAATTTTGACAATTTTGACAATTTTGACAATTTTGACAATTTTGACAATTTTGACAATTTTGACAATTTCGACAATTTTGACAATTTGGACAATTTTGACAATTTGGACAATTTTGACAATTTTGACAATTTTGACAATTTTGACAATTTTGACAATTTTGACAATTTTGACAATTTTGACAATTTTGACAATTTTGACAATTTTGACAATTTTGACAATTTTGACAATTTTGACAATTTTGACAATTTTGACAATTTTGACAATTTTGACAATTTTGACAATTTTGACAATTTTGACAATTTTGACAATTTTGACAATTTTGACAATTTTGACAATTTTGACAATTTTGACAATTTTGACAATTTTGACAATTTTGACAATTTTGACAATTTTGACAATTTTGACAATTTTGACAATTTTGACAATTTTGACAATTTTGACAATTTTGACAATTTTGACAATTTTGACAATTTTGACAATTTTGACAATTTTGACAATTTTGACAATTTTGACAATTTTGACAATTTTGACAATTTTGACAATTTTGACAATTTTGACAATTTTGACAATTTTGACAATTTTGACAATTTTGACAATTTTGACAATTTTGACAATTTTGACAATTTTGACAATTTTGACAATTTTGACAATTTTGACAATTTTGACAATTTTGACAATTTTGACAATTTTGACAATTTTGACAATTTTGACAATTTTGACAATTTTGACAATTTTGACAATTTTGACAATTTTGACAATTTTGACAATTTTGACAATTTTGACAATTTTGACAATTTTGACAATTTTGACAATTTTGACAATTTTGACAATTTTGACAATTTTGACAATTTTGACAATTTTGACAATTTTGACAATTTTGACAATTTTGACAATTTTGACAATTTTGACAATTTTGACAATTTTGACAATTTTGACAATTTTGACAATTTTGACAATTTTGACAATTTTGACAATTTTGACAATTTTGACAATTTTGACAATTTTGACAATTTTGACAATTTTGACAATTTTGACAATTTTGACAATTTTGACAATTTTGACAATTTTGACAATTTTGACAATTTTGACAATTTTGACAATTTTGACAATTTTGACAATTTTGACAATTTTGACAATTTTGACAATTTTGACAATTTTGACAATTTTGACAATTTTGACAATTTTGACAATTTTGACAATTTTGACAATTTTGACAATTTTGACAATTTTGACAATTTTGACAATTTTGACAATTTTGAAAATTTTGACAATTTTGACAATTTTGACAATTTTGACAATTTTGACAATTTTGACAACTTTGTCAATTTTAACGATTTTGACCATTTTGACAATTTTGACAATTTTGACAATTATGACAATTTTGAAATTAAAATGTTAGAATCGAGAATTACAGACAGGAGATATAGTTCCTTATAAAGCGATTTAACTTCTCTGATATTCCAGAACAAAAAAATTTACTTTGTTTAAAATCTATTATGAATTTGAAAAATTTGAAAGAGCAATAAACAAAGCTGGGGGAAAACCATTGAATAGTATTCAAACAAATTTCAAACTCCAAAATATTACAAAATTTTGATTAGTAAATTTTTTCTGCCAATCTTTGCATTACATCGTGACACATAGTAGGAGTTTCGTTAAGAAACTTTCAGGACCTCATAAGCATAGGTTTCACCGTTTCCAAATCGCTCACCAAGGTGAATTCCATGCCACATTACCCTAACCCCCAAATATTCAGCGTGAGATTTAAAGAGGAATGGCGTACAGGTCCGCTAAACAAATCATCACAAGTGCTACACTTCCCTTCTTCTATCAACAACACGGACTTGGATGGCGCCGTTATTGGTTCATATTGAAGAGTTGGATTCTCTAAACTGTTCAATGAGATTCTATTAATTGTTCCCGGCAACCTATCATTTGGTTCATTGTACAATATTGATTATTTCGAACCAATCAAGGAGTGTTACCATTATGCCATTGGCCAGGAAGTGCCGTAAGTGAACCGTAGTTGATAACAAGCTCAAGCTTAAGAGAAGGTTATATAAACCGATGCCTAAGGTGAAATTGAAACAAAGAGATAGATATTTTTTTCGTAATTTAACGTAATTTTTGGAAGCTGGATTAAAGGCCACTGGAAGCTGTATAGAAGGTCGTTTAGACTTGTTGTGGAACTTAGAAGTATCAAAAAGTTATGTGGCTGCTTTTTCGTACCTGTTTTATGGGACTTTTGGGCAGATAGTGGTCGGACTCAATGTTGGCGCCTCGACCGGATCTGATGTCAATGAGGTCCGAGAAGTGCCGGTGGTCTTTCAAAACGTGGTCAATCAGTAATTGCGTTTGGTAAAATGAAAAGGTACCGCCATTTGTATAGAGGTGGTGAAATCCATGAGTGTGAGGCCGTTTTCGTTGGTCAGCTGGTGTGCACTGAACCTTCAAATTGTCGGTTTTTATTCTTCCATCTGGCCGACCTGAGGACCGTAAAGCGTGATAGTCTTGATATCATGTTTTGGGCAGCGGTCGTAATCATGTTCCAGCTGCGCGTAGAATTCGTCTTTGTCGTACTTCCAATGCGAGGGCTGTGCACGTTGATTATGTTGATGACGAAGAACCGGCCCTTCATCCTCAACTGGCGCTTTCATTGGTCGATCGGCCATCACCCGATCACGCGAGAGATGTTCCAGCCTCGTGTGTGTTGCCGCAGCTCTGGTAGATGGTATGACCATCTCGGAATACATGTACCGTGGAGCTCTTCCAGCATACTTCCTGAAGCGCTACGATGTCGAATTTGTGGCTCTTTGATTCGTGAGTAATGTCCATGAAGTTTAGAGATTGGCGGTGCCATATTTCAAGTTTCCAATCGCTGGTCCCTTTTCGTCGCGTGGGTCTTTGTCGATCTTCATCCGAAATCTCTTGTGCACCACCAGGACGTTGTTGCACTTTGCACACTACTCTTTACATGGAGAACAAACACGTACGGATCTCCCTACCTCAGTTCATATGTGATCAAAGCATTCAACGGTTGCCCAAAACCCAGCCAAGACAACGGGGAGGTTAAGAACTAGAGATGTAAGATAAGAGATGATATGAGCACTGCCCGAAGTTTGGGTGTATGGGGTCTCGAGCTGCACATTATCTACCATCTAGCCAGCCAGGACGTTGAGACGTTTTGCGCGGTGATCACTCTGAACGTGAAGAACGCCTTCAACAGCGTCAGTTGGACTGCGATTGGGTCGTCGCTCATCCAAATGAGAGTTCCAGCATATCTGTATAGGAAAAGTTATTTCTACAATCGCCAACTACAGTATATGACCGGTAAGGGCTTACGATCATAAGAGGTTTCGGCGGGTGTGCTTCAGGGGTCAAAACTTGGCCCGGTCCTGTGGAACATCATGTACGACGAGCTCCTACGAATGAGCCTCCCATCGGAAGTGTGTAGTGCTCTTGGCGAAAGGCTCCTCGACAGCGGAATTACAACTACTTGCCACAGTAGCAATCCAGGCAGTGGAAAGCTGGATGCACTTCAAGTGTTTGTATCTAAACCACCAAAAAGCTGAGATGGTGCTGATCACCAACTTGTACTGTATGTATGTATGTTGAATATCCACCATGGGTGCACGGATTCATCGCAGTTTCTGCCTAAGTATGTGCTCACATGCATTCTTTAGATTGTAAAGTTCGACAAATCTCCAATGCAACGCGCCACCATACCCGGACCCCATGGCTTCGTATGAACTGTTATGGAGTGAATGTATTATGTTTATGTAGGTTTATTTTGGAAGAACGAGTCAATCAGGTGGACTAGTTTACTTACAGGTATTCCGGCATCCGTGTATATACCTGGCCAGCTGGAAACTGATTGAACATTCTTATTATATAGTCAGATATATGTGAAAACACATGTTATCTGTCGGCCACTTATGGGATTCGAACCCAAAAGTTTTCATGCCGATACCAGAAATCGAACCCAGTACGCCTGGCACATCAAAACCAGACTCGCGCCAGCCTATCCACTAGACCACATCGGCGCTGGGTGCTGATCACTAACTTGTTCTCATCCCAAACAGGTACCAATGCAATTGGACCTTGTGGTATCGTGTCCGAACGCCTAATTAAGTACCTAGTGGTAATGGTCGACGACAGAATTAGCTTCACGAGTCATGTCCACTAAGAGTGTAAGAGAGTGACAATGGCCACGGCCGCACTCACACAAGTAATGTCGAACTCCTCGGCAATCCGAAGTTGCAAAAGGAGAATACTTTGTTACCTAATGACTGAGTAGCTCAGGGATACAATGCAAATTGATTAGAAGACTTACCTCAGTCGCTCTCGCCTACCTGGTAAAACGCACGGAACCCCTTTTAGTTTCCCCTAGATTCGTCCCCTTATTATGGATTTTTTTTCTTTTCTTTTTCAACACTTATTATCTTCATTTTCTTAACCTATATTTTCACTTCTTTTGTCATTTTTAGTCTGTGCACACTTCCGACGTCACAAGTTGGGGCCACCTGCTACCACCGCCTAACTCTTTCCGCCTTCCTCTTCCGACCTTCTTCCTTCGTCTTTCTTCCTTCCTTTATCTTCCTTCCTCTTTCTTCCTTCCTCAATCTTCCTTTCTGGGCCACTTCCTTCGCACTACTCTTCTATCCTCCTCCCGAACAACCCCGGCCACGCGGTTTCTTTCCGCTGACTTCTTCTTCTTTCTTTTTTTCGGCCGCGTGTCGATTTACAAGGCAGCTGAGAATAGGGAGGAATTTCACTGAGCTCAACCGGAGTACTGCACCCGGGAGCTAAAGGCATTTTTATCTGGAGACACTCCTGTTGGACCGGAATAATTGACGGTTCCGGGAGCTGCGGGGATAACACGTGGTTCACTTTTGATGGATCACAGACAGTCGTTCCTGAACTGAACCGTCCCACCACGTTGGCCTGACTTCCGGCCTTTGCCCTCAACCCTAGAGTTATCCACTTGGTTCCCCTCGGGAACCGGTATTTCGAGCCGTTCCAAAAAATCCTCTTTTACCACTCGATCGAACACAAAATGGCCGTCCGGACAAAATGAGCCTTATTTGTAACCGAGGGATCACAGCCTGTGACAATCCCGACTGACTTCAACGAGTGTAAAAGTTCGACTCCTCGAGCTGCCGTTCGTTATTCGTTTTCGCACCCCGCTTGTTATGTTGAGTCTGTGTGTGTCTTCGAGGGAATCTTACGAACTGGGGATCTCTCAGCCTGGGGATTGTCGGATTCTTCTCCGGAAACTTCCGGACAACTTTCATTTGGAATGAAATAGTCGCGTCCGTTGCCTTCAAAATTCGTTAATAGACTGCCGTTGACAATCTTTTCGTTTCTTTGATTCTCCCTTTCTCCCTCTAAAACGATATTTACACGCTTCATAAAGAATACTCATTTTCAATCGAAATTTAATAAAAACGAGTATTATTTTAAGATACCAATTATAATTAAGATACCAATTATAATTATCCATTACATCTGTACTCTACAGGGATCTCTCCTACTCTTCTTTCCCGATGATGTCTTCTCTGGCTGTTCCCTTACCACTACTTGTTAGTTTCAATCTATTCTCTCGGTCAAACACCAAGGGCGGACCTTTAGGCCAGCAACAAATGTATCAACTGTCAAGCATGCCTACTTCAAACTTGTGGTACGGAGCGGTGGCTTGGAGGCAAGCCCTGGAAAGACAGTGTAACCTACAGAGACTCAGCTGCGTTCAGCGGCTGATGAACCTGTGGATTATCAGTAAATACCGGATCATCTCGTCCAAAGCCGTCTGCGTAGTGTTGGGCGTCATGCCCATCTCGGTTTTGTTGGAGGAGGTTGTCCATTGTTTTCGACAACAAAGACACGCCCAACGTACGAGTTCTTGCCAATGAGGACTCGATGTCCAACTGGCAGCAGCTGTGGGACAGCTCAGCGAGAGGAAGGTGAACCCATCGTCTGATCCCGCATAACGGGAGCTGGATTGGAAGAAGACACAGTGAAGTGGACTTCGCCATATTGCCCAGCTTATGGTGAGGAAGAGGAGACACCCAAACACGTGGGGTTTGCCTGTTAGAGGTTTGCGGCGGTACGTACCAACATACTTGGCGTTTGTAGGCCCAACACGACAGTAGACAACGTGGTGCAGAGGATGTGTGTAGATTCCTACACTTGACATGCGGTTGGTGTTGGGTTTACCCGGAACATGACTGCCTTGCATAGGAGCTGGAGTCAACGGCAGTCCGCGTACGGTGTAGGATGACTCCAACGCCGGGGAGCATCTGAGTAGTGTGCGACCGGTCCCTCAATCGAAGCTACAAAGATCATCACATCATCTTCTGCGTAGTGGAGATCATGGGTACGCCACAAATGTGTGTAAAATACTGAAAAAACTGTGGAGTATCCCAGTAGTGCCGTTTCCTACGTAGGGGACTGTGGGGATAAGACAATACCTTACTCGTAGCGGACCTCGTTGGAAGAGGGTAAACCATTGTCGGGGGATAACCGAGGGTAGAGGGGTTCTCGATGCGGGTAAGCCTCTCAAGTCGGTGTAGGATGTCTTCACTGTCGGGGAACATCCGAGTCGTAGTGATCAAAGTCCCGAATGTGCGCCGTGACTGGCACGAGCAGCTCTCGCCATTGCACACGACGGACAGAAAAGTCGCGGGCCAAAAACCCTAGGGTTGTCAGCCAGAGGGTTACAAGAAGACCGGACAGCGGTCGGAGTAAATAGACTAATCCCATCGACGGGGGCTGTCGAGTAGAGTACGCCGCGCTCCTGCGTAGGATGCTCCACCTTCGGGAAGTATCTGAGTTGGGAACCGCAATACAACCGAAGCTTCGGATTCAATACTTGACCTTCTTCGCAGTATAAATCGTCGGGAAAAGTTTATTCCACGATTGGGGAATACCCTCGGTTAGAGTGGCTCCTAACGCTGGGTGAGCCATTCAAATCAGTGTAGAATGACGTCTTCGTCGGAAATCATCCGAGTAGTTGTGTAAACTCACGCGCGTTTGCTGTGCCAGGCGCGAATCTGGGATAAGCTGCTCTCGATCGGCACACGACGGGCATAAAGGTGGCAAACCTCGAATCCTGGAGATAAGAGGTTGGGCTTCGAGTCGTTAGAGGAGAGGCTTCAGTAGAAGAGATTTGTGCGGTCAACACCGAGTTTTGCGATAAGAGGTCGGGTCTAGAGTCACAAGAGGAGAGATCAGCCCTTCAATCAACAAGAGGAGGGGTATAATTGGTTACCTCGAGTCACTACGAGGGGAGGTCAGATCTCGATTTGCTAGAGGAGAGATCGCTTGTAGCTAGAGAAGAGATTGCTAGAGAAGAGATCGCTAGAGAAGAGATCGCTAGAAGAGAGATCTCTAAAGGAGAGATCAGGCCTCGAATAGCAAAGAGGAGAGGTTTATGTGGGAATCTCGAGTCATTGCGAAGATCTCAAGTCGTCAGAGAAGAATTCAGACTTGGAGTCGTAATGATGAGAGGTATTGCTGAAAGTGATCGCGTCTATGAGTATTGCCTTGGAGCGCCTTGCCGCGAATAGACCTCGGGTAGTGTGTTAAACAGTACGAGATGGGAACTAGGTCTGCGATCCCAGGTGGAGTTTAGGAAGTAGAACGTGTACACGGAGTATATCACAAGTCTTACCATTGCAACCATTGACCCAGGGATGCCTTGTGATAAAATCCTTAAACCGGGCTTTACCACCTGTGGTTTGAACTAGAAAAAATGCAGTAAAATGTCATTTTGATGCTTTATATTTATCTTGAACCCAAACCGGAGTTTTGTCAACATGAAATGTCGTCCCTGTTTGGCAAGGTTGCCAATCACCAGCGTGAAAACTTCGGATTTCAACTGCCTTGACAATACATGAATTCAAGAATTTATCAATTCTTAAAAATAATCATTCTGATAAAATTAAGAGCAATACGATCACATTCCACAAGCTACGGAACTGGTTCGGTAGAGATCTCCTCGAGAGCACACGGATAATTTTAATCAGCGTCATACAAACCACCTGACAGCATGGCGTAAATTAACATCAACTGCACTCCAATTAGGCATTCAGTGCGTAAGACTCTCGCGAATCTAAATATAAGGCGTTCAACATCCCTGTGGTCACCCGAGAGACATCGTGATCGATTGACCGCCAAGCAACTAACTTAAGTACTAGCAGCCCAGAGCGGGGTCAGGATCGCCAATGTAAATGCTATTAACCGGTTGACGCCGGTTTGCTGCTGATAAAGTTTATAAATTTAAGATATTTTTTCTTAAAACTTCTTTAGCTTTTTTGTTTCAAGAATCCAGAACAAGGAATGATAACCGCCGTCGAGTGCTTGAACATGGGCTCAATGATTCGGCTCAATGTTAATCGGAATGTGATCGTGTAAATTGGCGGTTGCGGCGTGAAAAATTACAACCGGGGTTCGAATTTGTTTTTGTTTTACGCAGAATTTACCAGCGCTTATTAGCGCGGCTTGTTATAAATTAAAGAAGAATCCGATACTACATGGAAGGGGCCGGAAGTTTATCGAAGTTTTCGAATAGACAGGTATCTTTGTCATTCGCAGCGATGGCGGCGCCCCGATTCCTTTAAAACGGATCGCATATTGCTGGAAGGCGTCTTGCTATATGTAGAGATGTCTTCATGGCGCGAATCGACCGCCTTCAGGCATGACCTTCACTTATATAAAGGAGAGTAACAAAGAACGAAAGCGAGAGTATCCAGCAGAAAAATAATTTATTACACCACTTACACAAGAAGCCGGGGACCGGCTTTCGGTCGATCCGGTCAATCCGGTTGACCATCGGTATCTGAATCATGGCATCGTCCCTCCTGATCGTCGACTTGAAGCAGAAGGAGAGCCCAGTCATCGTCATTGATACCAATAGTTTTAATAGTACTGTGGTTAAGAAACTGTGATGACGCTCAGTTCAAAATAATCTGAGAACGATGCCAATTTGTTGCGGTTCGGGAAGTTATGAGTCGACCTCCAAGCTCAACCGATTGTTAAAGTTTTTATTTATAGTTTATGGCCTGGAAGCTTTTCCGAAGCGTTTAGCCGTGTCTGGTAGCCTGGGAGCGTCGCGTTTGTTTTAAAAACTTAATTGTGCATCCTTTCCGGTCAATAATTGTTTCGAAATGGGTATCAATGTCTGTTTGTTGGTTGTTTCAAAAAAAGATATCCTAAGCAAGTGTTAATTAATTGAAACGATCTGTTAAACGTTCAAGAAGAATTTAATTGGAATTGAAACTTGGGTCTTTAACGATCGAGACAAAGCCATTTGTTGTCAACGAAATTATGGTCATTAATTAACACGCTTCTTGAAAGTCAAAATACCTTTAAAATGTCAAATGCTTTCAGAACATATCACTTTTTATGGAAAGATTCTTTTTGATCTGTTGATAAATTATGAAAATTGAATGCTTCATGTCATAAACATTGTTGAACATCATTTTTAAATTGATCGCTTAGAAGAAGAAAAGTATTTGAAACAGCACAAAAACTATATGTACATAAGTTTAAGCAATAAAAGAATTTACTTTAAAGCTATCCAAATTTAAAAAGCTATTTTTGGTTCAACTTACAAATTGTCTTCACATGGCGACCGTCAAAAATAAGATTCACGAAGTTTGAATGAAGATTTTTTTAATGGCTTCAATCCCGACATTTTGAATTTTCGGGTTGGCCTGATAGATTATTCAAAACAATCACAGAAAAAAATGGTCAAAATTGTCAAAATTGTCAAAATTGTCAAAATTGTCAAAATTGTCAAAATTGTCAAAATTGTCAAAATTGTCAAAATTGTCAAAATTGTCAAAATTGTCAAAATTGTCAAAATTGTCAAAATTGTCAAAATTGTCAAAATTGTCAAAATTGTCAAAATTGTCAAAATTGTCAAAATTGTCAAAATTGTCAAAATTGTCAAAATTGTCAAAATTGTCAAAATTGTCAAAATTGTCAAAATTGTCAAAATTGTCAAAATTGTCAAAATTGTCAAAATTGTCAAAATTGTCAAAATTGTCAAAATTGTCAAAATTGTCAAAATTGTCAAAATTGTCAAAATTGTCAAAATTGTCAAAATTGTCAAAATTGTCAAAATTGTCAAAATTGTCAAAATTGTCAAAATTGTCAAAATTGTCAAAATTGTCAAAATTGTCAAAATTGTCAAATTGTCAAAATTGTCAAAATTGTCAAAATTGTCAAAATTGTCAAAATTGTCAAAATTGTCAAAATTGTCAAAATTGTCAAAATTGTCAAAATTGTCAAAATTGTCAAAATTGTCAAAATTGTCAAAATTGTCAAAATTGTCAAAATTGTCAAAATTGTCAAAATTGTCAAAATTGTCAAAATTGTCAAAATTGTCAAAATTGTCAAAATTGTCAAAATTGTCAAAATTGTCAAAATTGTCAAAATTGTCAAAATTGTCAAAATTGTCAAAATTGTCAAAATTGTCAAAATTGTCAAAATTGTCAAAATTGTCAAAATTGTCAAAATTGTCAAAATTGTCAAAATTGTCAAAATTGTCAAAATTGTCAAAATTGTCAAAATTGTCAAAATTGTCAAATTGTCAAAATTGTCAAAATTGTCAAAATTGTCAAAATTGTCAAAATTGTCAAAATTGTCAAAATTGTCAAAATTGTCAAAATTGTCAAAATTGTCAAAATTGTCAAAATTGTCAAAATTGTCAAAATTGTCAAAATTGTCAAAATTGTCAAAATTGTCAAAATTGTCAAAATTGTCAAAATTGTCAAAATTGTCAAAATTGTCAAAATTGTCAAAATTGTCAAAATTGTCAAAATTGTCAAAATTGTCAAAATTGTCAAAATTGTCAAAATTGTCAAAATTGTCAAAATTGTCAAAATTGTCAAAATTGTCAAAATTGTCAAAATTGTCAAAATTGTCAAAATTGTCAAAATTGTCAAAATTGTCAAAATTGTCAAAATTGTCAAAATTGTCAAAATAGTCAAAATTGTCAAAATTGTCAAAATTGTCAAAATTGTCAAAATTGTTAAAAATTGTCAAAATTGTAAAAATTGTAAAAATTGTAAAATTGTAAAATTGTCAAAATTGTCAAAATTGTCAAAATTGTCAAAATTGTCAAAATTGTCAAAATTGTCAAAATTGTCAAAATTGTCAAATTGTCAAAATTGTCAAAATTGTCAAAATTGTCAAAATTGTCAAAATTGTCAAAATTGTCAAAATTGTCAAAATTGTCAAAATTGTCAAAATTGTCAAAATTGTCAAAATTGTCAAAATTGTCAAAATTGTCAAAATTGTCAAAATTGTCAAAATTGTCAAAATTGTCAAAATTGTCAAAATTGTCAAAATTGTCAAAATTGTCAAAATTGTCAAAATTGTCAAAATTGTCAAAATTGTCAAAATTGTCAAAATTGTCAAAATTGTCAAAATTGTCAAAATTGTCAAAATTGTCAAAATTGTCAAAATTGTCAAAATTGTCAAAATTGTCAAAATTGTCAAAATTGTCAAAATTGTCAAAATTGTCAAATTGTCAAAATTGTCAAAATTGTCAAATTGTCAAAATTGTCAAAATTGTCAAAATTGTCAAAATTGTCAAAATTGTCAAAATTGTCAAAATTGTCAAAATTGTCAAAATTGTCAAAATTGTCAAAATTGTCAAAATTGTCAAAATTGTCAAAATTGTCAAAATTGTCAAAATTGTCAAAATTGTCAAAATTGTCAAAATTGTCAAAATTGTCAAAATTGTCAAAATTGTCAAAATTGTCAAATTGTCAAAATTGTCAAAATTGTCAAAATTGTCAAAATTGTCAAAATTGTCAAAATTGTCAAAATTGTCAAAATTGTCAAAATTGTCAAAATTGTCAAAATTGTCAAAATTGTCAAAATTGTCAAAATTGTCAAAATTGTCAAAATTGTCAAAATTGTCAAAATTGTCAAAATTGTCAAAATTGTCAAAATTGTCAAAATTGTCAAAATTGTCAAAATTGTCAAAATTGTCAAAATTGTCAAATTGTCAAAATTGTCAAAGCTGTCAAATTTTTCAAAATTGTCAAAATTGTCAAAATTGTCAAAATTGTCAAAATTGTCAAAATTGTCAAAATTGTCAAAATTGTCAAAATTGTCAAAATTGTCAAAATTGTCAAAATTGTCAAAATTGTCAAAATTGTCAAAATTGTCAAAATTGTCAAAATTGTCAAAATTGTCAAAATTGTCAAAATTGTCAAAATTGTCAAAATTGTCAAAATTGTCAAAATTGTCAAAATTGTCAAAATTGTCAAAATTGTCAAAATTGTCAAAATTGTCAAAATTGTCAAAATTGTCAAAATTGA